>NC_064441.1:3935000-4017500 GCF_023343835.1 Lagopus muta
GTGGCAGACTGATGCAATCCAATTTCTTGTTCTTACTAAGCAATTCTCTCCAGATATTTTACACACGTTCACTAGAGAACAATCAGTGGAGCAAAAAATCCCAAACGTTGCCTTTGCCATTCAGCCAGAGGTTAACAAAGGTCACCAGCTGTTTTTACCAGACTTCCAACCCTGACATACTACTTACATACATATCAATGTTAGCCATTTAAAAACCTACATTAATTTTGGCCCTGAAAACCAGACGTGTTCGATCTGAGGCCTTCGCTTCAGAGATATTAAGGTCTCCTATGGTCCCTGATTCAAGTTTAGCCAAGGAAATATCCACACGTGTATTTTAGGGGTTGGATATGTATTGGCTCAATTCTGTGCCCATAATACTTTTCGTTGTAATCCTGAACAGGTATAGGAAGGTTGGGAGCAAAATACCATCAGAGGAAAAAGGACATTGTGCTACATGTGCTCACAGTACAGCAGTCCCAACACCTCCCAGCAGGTGAAATGATATGGTTGGCAAAATTAATGTAGCCCAACCACTACTTTTATGACATTTTTGGGCTGGTGAAATTACTTCAGTCCATTTTACCATACTACAGAAAATCATAAGCAGTATTACAGGAGGCTGAAAATCTCCATATTTATGAATGAGGGATGGATGATTAAGATAAAAGCATCCCTGCTATTGATCACAGGCCTCTCTCATCTATTAAAATAATAAAACCACATAATGCTGCAGCACTTAAAGCACAGCACTTGAAGAAGGTGACCGAATGCAAAAATGGTGGTCGTGTCCCATACACTGGTGCTCCAGCTGCAGGAAGCTGCAGGGCAACACAACCACCAGCACTGCCATGGAGCTGGTTTAGCTCAAATCCCAACTGAATGCCCTCGCTATTGCACACAGTTTGTCCATGCTGGGCTCAGGAGTACCCAGCAGCTCTTCACCATGCTAAATGCTAGGCATAGCTTGCTGCACTGGGGTCAGTCAACACCATCATCATCTAGATTTCCACAGGGATGGACTTTTCTGCAGCAAACATATGTTCTGTGATGCTTCCTGCAGCAGGGTGCCCCAAGGGGGTATTTAGCACCATTACCTTCTGGTACCGAGCACCACAAGCCCTGACCAGGAGATACTTGCCACCTAGCAGCACTGGTTTCATAAGCTGTCAGAACACATCTTACCCACTTTGGAGTATCAGTGAGGCACCAGTCATGGCATCAACAGCTCTTGTGACCTGAGACCCAGCACTGGGCTCCAGCACACTGCTGGATTCACCCATGCCTGCACAGAGCTGCTGGTGCCGACAAAACACACCGGTGACCAGAAACTGCTTCAGCAAATAGCACCATTCACAAACTATCAAACTACAGCCCTCTAAAAAATATTTTTATTACATATATCATTCTGGTTTTCTTAAGGAAAAAAAGGCATTTTTTTTTCCAAGTGAAAATCATAGGGGCTTTAAGGCAAAAAGCATGCTTTTTTTGCTTGGCAGAGGGTGGAATATCATGGTCATGCTGGAAAACCACTGTGCTGGACTGATATTAGCCTGGATCCAATTAGAAACACTTTTCATTTTTAACCCAGGTGAAATTGCACAATTATAACAGCAACAGCCTGTGCTTGACAGGAAATGGAGAAAGTTGTTCTCGCTGAAGAAAGGAATAAAAGCCTGCTCAGTGCTCACAGAAATCATGCACAAAACCTCCAGGCCAAGCACAGCTCCCAGACTGAATACCAAAAGCTATTTTGTGCTTGATGGTGAGTATCCAGGTACTGAGTACCCATTTATCCCTTGTAAGAAAAGCTCATCCCTGTGGCAGTTTCCCTCCCAAGAACTCAGCCTGTTTGCACCAACAAAAATAAGGGCAATCCCAGTAGACTCTGGGATCTCTTCCATCTACCAAAAATGGTCTCAGCCATGGCTTCTGTGCAACACTGAGCTCAGGAGAGAGTACTCCAACCCTGTCTGCATACGTGTGTCCTCACGTAGGATCTGATGGTGCTAAAAGGCAATAGCTTGATTCAACAGATGCTCAAATCCTGCTAGGCTGAAATGAGGTGACATTTGTAATAAAATCAGGAGTGTTGACAACACCATAAGATAAGGTGCTTTTGTCCACGCTCAAGTTCTTAGTTCCAACTTTTAGTATGTCTTATCAAAGAAAAAAATACAGTATTTGAATTTTTCTGCACCAGAATCCTACCAATCCATGGCCAAGGCTGTCACAGGATTGGGTTTGCACAACTACGATTTAGCGACAGCTACGACAGAAAGTTATTAGCAACTTTAATAAACCACAATTTGAACCAGGCTTTTATATATTAACAGGCAAGAGAAACAGATGGTTTGTCTTTAATTACTTGTTGCAAACTTTCTGTACTTTGACTGCCTTTTCCAGGTTGTGCTCAGAAGCAAAACGTATACCAGAATACTGTGCCGTGTATTTGATGCAACCACGAGGACAGCAATCTTCCAAAAGAAAAGAAAGTGAAGAAGAAAAGATAACGAGAAAAAGGAAAGCCTATCTTCACAAGATTGGCAGACCCATATTAGAAATGCAGAAGGTTGAGATAGCTTGGACAAATGCCCAAACTTCTGAGAGTTTAATCAAAACTAAACCAACCAATCCTCCTCCCCTTATGAGATTTGCCCAGCAACAATTACGATCAGTTTTAAAAACCACAAGTACTTAATAAAACTAGAATATTATAAATCTTCTGCCACATGAAGCTAATAAAAATAAATAATAATAATAAATTTTAATGTTTCAGGCACCCGGGCCCAAAGGCACTAACCTGTATTTGTGCCTCAAGTCAATGATATAAATAGTTGTAGAAATAAATGAATAAATGTAATTTTTGTAGAAGAGTATTTTTTCTTCATACCTGCCAGATTTTAGGCTGATTACATGCACTGCAGTAGGAGTTGTAATGAGATGATTTAAGAGACTGTTCCATTTACATGTTCATCTGACATTATTAAATCTCTATTTGTTTCTACCACAGAGAATTCAGAAACACGCTCCAGAGGGTGTATTGTTGGCTGAACCACCCAGTTTTGTCTTAAAACTAACACAAAGTGCTCAGCCTGGGGCTCCTCCAGCCAACAGGCCCCAAGCATCTGTTGGACCACATGAAGGCATTTGTTTTCCCAGCCCTGGAAGGGTTACTTTTCACTTCTCACTGCCTCATCCCATCAACTTTACACATTTTTTTAAATGCAAAGTATTTCGTAACACTGTGGTTGTCACCATCCCAAGCCCAGAGGGTGTATAACATTTCTACCTCACCTACGTGCTACAGAAAACATCCATTTTGAAGGGAAAGTGTTTGGTTTTGCTGGTCTGGTTTCAGTGGGAAGGGCAGCGCTGAAATATCAGTCATCACTTTGAAAAATTTGGAGATGATAGCTAGAATTCAATGCCATGACCCCACAGGCAGCACACTGTCCCTGAGCCCCAAACTCAAGCTCTTTTGTTGCCTCTGTCCAAGAAAGGTTTGCATGCAAATCTTACGCTGACTTTTGTCTCATTAGGGATAAGTAGAAGCTAAAAAAAGACATTTAGATTGCTCTGGTTATTAAAAATAATACACTGCAGAGTGAGTTGTGCATATTAATGATCAGGATCCACACTGTTGTGTCTTTCACCCTCAGGAGCGGGGTCACGGCACCCCAGCGAAGGTGGCGGGTTGCACATTTTCACATAGTGCCATTCATTTGTAAAAAGAGAAATCAGAAGGCAAAGACTCATACCCAAAAAAAGCCTATATTGGGAATACATTGGAGCACTTTTAGAAATCACTAGGGCTGTTTTCATAATCCTTCCACTTGTAAGGCCAAATGCCTTAATTACCATGAGACCAGCTAGCTACAGAGGGCTTAGAAAGAGCCATAAAAACATGTTAGAGTGGCCTAAAATAGCTTTCCCTCCCCCTAAAAATAGAACAACGCTCAGAGAAAATACTTCTACTCTTTTGGAGGCAACCGGGACGGCGAGGATAGCGCCTGGGGGAGCAGCCCTAGCCCCAGCAGCACGGTGTTCACCAGGACCAGAGTATTCTGCCAAAAATGAGATGCTGTCCTGTATCAAAACCCGATTCGAGCTTCTGCCGAGCCTGACCAGTCTTGGGTCTTGAGCCAGGATGAGTTTTTGGGAGGAAATTCCACATTTGGGAGGGAAAGGATGAAGTAGTTATAAAAGGGTCAGCTTGCCAGATGAAAAAAAAAGAGGCAGTTGTATGAACAGAATGGAGGAAAGCATTTCCTGGGTCACTGAGTTTTGTCCGGAGCTACCTAAAGGAACTAATTCCCACATCACCCTTCACCGAGCGACCAAGCTCTTGCAGCAGGCGGAAGCATGAGGATCACCTCAACACCACGTCCCCCTCTGCAAAGGTGCAACACTCAATGCAGCATCGCTGAAATGTGAGTAACCTCAACATCACATTCTGGTTTTTCTATTTTTTTTTCTATTTTTTTTTCCAATTTCTTTTTAAAAATCATTTATTTTTCTTTCACTCCTGAAGAGGCTTCTCTCCAACAGCACCTCAGAAGCTCAAGGAGCAGGGGTAAGACCTGGAGGCAAACAAAGCCCCTGCCCAGTGGAACCAACCTCCTGCTGCCGGGCTGGGGTCACATTGCTTCCATGAGAGGAGGGCAGGATGGACCCTGCAGGAAGCTGGGCTTCAGCACTGATCATTCATTGAAATTTGGCAAGTCCCCCATGCTCCCTGCCTCTGTTTTCCAGTCTGAGCAGTATGAACATTACTGTTTACCCCTCTTTGTAAAGGGCTCTGTCATCTGCACTGTACACACCCACTGGGACATTCCTGACATTAATTTCTGCTTCATATCAGATTATGTGATCGTTATTAACCTTCCAGCTTTCAGTACTGAAGGGTCAGATCCATCTCAGTCCAGCAGATGAAACTCTGCTGACTTCACTTAAGCTGCAGCCACTTACTCCAGGACTGGATTTAGTCCTGGGCATTTTTCAATTTAAAATACACCAGCAATGCAAAGCCACCACCATTTCTTCCAGGGGTGGTCTGATTTCATTTACAAGTGTTTGTGCTGGCAACTCCTACATAATGCTCAGATGCAATTGTGCTTGAGTATTAAATATAATGGGTTAGATGTTATGAATAGGAAAATAAGATAACTTGGTAAAGGAGCTTTGACAGCAAGAGTGAAAGAATGAAGATTCAGCTTAAGCTGTTGAAAGCCTAACAAGATAAAGACAGGCAGGGGAGAGTTGCCTTAAAAGTGATGAAAATAAGGCCTGAAGGGGTGGAATGATAGAGAGGCTGAGGAGTACATGCTTCAAGACAGAAGATGAATGTGCCCAACATGACAGTAACATGTAGCTAAATTAATCAAAGTACCTACAGCACTAAATACAGCCAAAATATATCGATTCATGCAGAAATCTCACAACAGCAGACACGAGATGCACAGAGCGATGCATCTTTTCTATCTAAATTAATTTCTCATATTTTGCTGATGGGATTTTATCATTCTGTGTCACCAGAAATTATATAAATTTCTCCTTTGCATTTTATATGCCTAACGTGTTCTTCAGTGTTGAGAACTAACATTCTCACAGCACACACTATTGCATCTCCCCATTAAAGATACTGCAGCATATGCAATATACCCAGAAGCTAAATTACCAGGAAAAGTTTTCTAAAAATCACAGCAGCTCGTGACCATTTGACAAAAACAAACTGTTACGACTACTAATATTTCAAAGTATCATTTTAAGTTAATTCCATTTCCGTGGTTCGTGCTGGATTTACAGCTGTTGCTGAGCCCTGCTTTGGCTGAGGCACAGCCCATGCTGCTCAGTACCACAGCTTCTCAGGGGCTTCTCCAGGATCTTCCCCATCACCTCAGCCTTTGCAGAGGTTGCAAAATAGTCTGCCAGACCCCTCCAGCTGCCAAAGGGCAGGCAATAAATTGGGGGTTGCTGCTCCCCCAACTTGGGTGTTGTTGGCAGCTGCCTGTCTTGCTCCCAAGGTAAACTCCCAGCCAAGGCAGCTGCTAGACATTCAGTAACTTTGTACTGGGTCACTGATTTCATTTGCACTGAGCACCATTTTGGGAGTCATTTGAGCTGGGAGCAGAATTTGGCCTCGTTGACTCAAACAAGCACCCTGAGCTGCCAGCCCACAGAAGGGAGAGCAAATCTGCACCCTTGGGGGGGGGGGAGGAAGACATCTCCCCAAAGTATGAATGTGATGCATCCATCCTCACACCCTTGGCACCTTCTGCATTTAGAAACTTCTGGATGCTTATGCAACTTTTGTCTGCATGAGATTAGTCAAGATTATGTGAAGTGAGCCAGAAAGGAGGAGCCAGCCTTGCTTTCAGGTAGGCTGAGGGGGCCAACTTGCACTTTGCTCTGCTGTCATAAACAAATTGATTGTTTGTTTCCTCTTGGCTCGCAGAGGTCTGTTAGGGCACAGTGGGCAGCAAACTCAGTACAAATAGCACCAAGCCACTAGTGTGCATTTTATTTGCTAAGAAGTAGGATTACGATGCAAAGAGAGTGAGAAAGAAGGGCATTGCCTGGCACTAATACTCCCTCTATTGGAAAAAAAGTATCTTCCTAGGAACGTGCAGTGTGTTCCTTAAAACAGTGTAAAATAAAGTAATTAGCTCTCCAACAATGGGAATTTACTAATTTACTGGAAAAGCGGCTGGGCAGCTGGGGCATTCTTTCCCACTTTGCAGAGAACAAGAAAAAGTACTTCACTACAAAAGTAAACTGCTTACAATGCCACCATTTTAGTTTAAAATGTTGACTTTTAACAAACAGGGTGCATTACACAAAAATTCAACTCCTTTACTGCTCAATGCAGGACTGCCATTATCCTCCAGCTGCACATTGGCATGGCACACACACAGTAGCTCCGTATGCCACGAACACAGGTAGCTCCCACAGCTACCAAACACACAGTTTTCTAAACAGAGCTACTCCCTGAGCCTTCTGCTACCCCAAAGAAAACAAGGCTGCAACAGCATGGCACAGACACATCCTTCATCTGACATCATTTCCATGTAATACATGAAACAAGCCAGAAAGAGCTGTCAAGGTTTTAAATCCCATAGGAAGAATCAAAAGTGAGAATACAATTCTAGACCTCTTCAATTTGTCTGCCTTCTTTTTTCCTCCTATAATTGAATGGAGGATACATTTTTTCCTGGCTGGGGTTTGTGGCATAACCACTCAGAATATGCCCTGGGGATGAGACAGGGAGCAGCGGCTGGACTCAGCTCCAGCCTCCCTTGAGACAAACAAGGATGAGACCACTAAGCATAAAAGTTCTAATATTGTTCCACCTATACCACATAGATAATTTGGAGGCAACCGCATTCCTGGTGTAAATCAAGAAATTTCCCCAGAATCCAAGAGAATTATGGATTTATATCTACTGAAGATTTACATTCTGCAGGAAGGTGGGGAGGGAAGGGCAGCCAGGATCTCAATAAACTCCCCAAACAAGTAATCACCACTTCCCACCAGCACTGGGAAGGCTTCAGAACGTGCTCTGGCTCTTGGACACAAGTATCCATAAAAGCCAACGCTGCACATTTAACATGAGTTTAACAGCTTTAAGCCTGTTTCCCTGAATTATGTATGGATGCATAACTGGAAGAACGAGAGATTAGCACACGGTGCTCACTGGAGGAGAGATATCCACAAAGCAGAAGTATTAAGCAGGGATTTAGTAACTATTAGCTGCAGTCAAAAAAAAAATTCCATCTGGAGTTATATTACAGCTTCCTGGGATGGCCCAGGATGCTCTCAGATCCTTTGGTACATCGACCACAGTGGACAGAGGAGTGGAGAAATGTCACTGTGGGGGGAATGCTCAGAACCTGAAGCATATCAGAGCAACACTCATTCAGATTTGATTTGCTAATATGCAACAGGTTTGTGAAGAAAGGATACCAAAAACTAATCAGAAAACAGGACGGCAAAACACTTTGGAAGATTTTTGACAATTTTTTATGTATCATTGAAAAATCGAGGTGCATCGGAGCATATGGAGGATATTAGAGCTTTTCTAAGGACATTTTCTTCTTTATCATTGCAGTAATTTTTGCCTCAGTTCCCTTTCAGCCCCTCGTGGAGCCTTGCTGTGCTCAGAGTACGAGATGTGACACCAACATGGGACGAGGCAGGGAAGATGAAAGTTAACTTGATCACACTTTTCTGTTTTTTTTCGGGTGAATATATATATTTTCTTTCGCTCCAGGCCTCACATAAAGCAGCAGTGCTACTATTGGTTTGTTCTCAGACTCCAAAATAAACACACATTCAGATGACTTATTCTCATATTTCCAGCTACAAGAGAGGCATCCAAGGTTTTGCTTCTTCTGCCTTGGATGTGCTTGCCTCTGTTGATTCAGAAGCAGACTAATGTATAGGACCTTAAATTCCGTATGACTCCATATAATGTAATGAACACCAACAGACCTTAAATTTCCTGTATCTCATGGGTGCTTTTTATTGCACCATTTGGCAAAAGTCCAAGAGAAAAATTGCTGCGGGGAAAAAAACAAAAAAATGAAAAGCACATCGCTACTGAATTTTCCAACAATATCACAGGAATGTGATCCCCCCCTTCATATACATACTGATGATCTATTTGGAATTTTTATCCGCAGTTATGAAGAGAAAGAAAATGTTATTCCCTCGGAGGCCAATTTTCATCTTGCTCTGGAATTCTCATTCCAGCCTCTCAGAGAACACTTTGCCTTCTCTATATATTAACTACTATTTGTCTCTGGCTCAAGGCTCACGTCTGTTGCTGCATGAGCTACATGGAAACAAATTCCTAATCATATTTCTGACAAGAGCTCTCACAATCTTGTTGGCTGCAGTCATCCCATTTCCAGTATTTTGCTAGTAAAACCATAGGAAAGCTTTAGTCTCCTCTTACCGAGCATGTGTAACTCCCATTAACAGGAGTCACCACATGTGTGCAGATCAAGCACAGAGCAGATTGTCTGAGAAGAATGGCTGCCTCAGCTTGCTTTCAGCTTCCAGCACATCGATAGACACCAAGGGTTTGCAGCAAGGAGGGCTGCTTGGAGTACAGGTCCAGGTCCTCCCTTCCCAATGCTAAGGCTCAGGATGCGCTCCATAGTCAGGCTGAGGTTCCATTGGTACGTGAGTGCAAGAGAGGCAAAATGGCCATTGCCCAGCTCTGCAAGTTCATCCATATGTTGAACTGGATGTTAGATATTTCTAAGATCAAACCACAGTAATGATCATAACGTTTTTGCCAATCCCTTTCGACCTACATTTTTGGGAATCCTGTTGTGAAGTTATTAGATAGATCACTAGATCTGAGCAGCAGCACGTTGCAGGTGACAAGTCAGGTAACAGGCAAAGTTATAACAGGGATATGGGCATCTTCTGGTGCAGAAAAAACCACCAGCAGCAACTACTCATGGAAAACTACTGCTTACAAGTGTGTATGAACATAACAGCTACTTCAGATTAGGAGGTAACAGAAGTAACACTCTGGATGGGAGCAGGTGCTGGTTTGGGGATGCTTGCACCCTACCTCTCTTCCCAGGCACGATGGAACCACAGGAAAAGCTGTGAACTAAGTGCTGGCTTGCTGAAATCAAAGGAAAATTTACAAGCGATGGGATTTTGGTGCTTATCTCCAAGTAATTCCACCTCTAAGGGTGTTGTGCTCTGTATCCTGTTACCCATACAACCTTCATAAATTTTAAGGATTTGAGCCTTTACTCCCATCTATCCATTCTCCCCAGCATGATTCCAGTTTGTTTCAGCATCTCGGAGATACCGTCTTCATCTGAGCACTCCCAACCTGTTTCCAGAAGAAATCCCAGCACGTTGTGCATTAAGAAAGCAAAAGAGAGCTACAACAAATCACTTCAACTGATTATCTGAGGGAGAGAGAATGGGAAATGCAACTTTCTACACATTCCTTCAATGCAGATCAACACTGCATTGGTGACATTCAGCCTGTGGAAAGTATTACTGTAATGGGTTGCATACTGCTCAGAACAAAGACCACATATTTGTCTTCAAATCTGGAACCTCTAGGGAGGAATATGCTGGACAGTGAACCAAAACAGTCCATGATCCTTAACAAACCTGTCAGAATTTGCCCCATACAGCAGAATAGTTTCGTAAAAAGAGACTTAAGCTTTCAAACATCTTAAGCATTTTCTCTCAAATACTGTGTATGCATATAGTCCAAATTCCTGCTCAACATATCCTTATTCAGCCTCTATATTTTCCTACTCTCCAACTCCTGCATATGACTTCAGTCTTGAACACCGCAGACCAAAGTTTTTTCAGTGCAGGTTCTGCCCAGGTCACAGCACATGAAGAGGCTCTTGGTGCAGATATCCAAGCGCTCAGTTTGCAGTGCTCAGCAGAAGCCACTGTCTGTGAAGGGCCTCATTCACTTTTTGGAGTCTTTTTGGAAAATTATAACTCAGGATTTAAACGGGGACTTGAAAATTTTACCACCAAATTTTAGAAACCCGGTTTTTACCTTGTTCTTGTTTTTATTTTATTTGTCCTCTGAGCAAATACAAATTTGACTCTGCCCCCAATGAGATCAGCCCTACGTTTCTCTCCTATGGCAATGACTGAGTGAGCAAAGCTTTAGCAGCGCAGAGGAATAGGTCTGCCTGCATCCTAGCACGCCTGCAGTCATTTGGGTAATTAAGGCCTGCGTGTAATGAAGAAGTACCTAAATCAATAATGTAAAGAAGTACAGATACTTTTGCTTCAGCTAAGTGCAGTTAGTTTTCCGCATTATTCATCACACTGAAGACACCCACTTCTCAGAACATCTGCAATTTGTCTGTTACTTGCGGCCCGTGGCTTTGTTCAGCTATGCAGATATGCACAATCCAGACATGCACAGCAAAACACAGAGCCAAATCCTTAATCTGCTCCTGAGATATCAGAGCACTACAGCTGCCGACTTCTTCCAAAAAATCGGAGCAGCTGAGACAAAACTTCATCTGCAACTCATATATCAAAAAGAATACCGGGGAAACAGTTTAAAAGTCAAATGCAAAGCCCACAATTGGTGTAAATCAGAATAGCACCTCTTAGCCAGCTGCAGCTACTCCAAACGGCAGAGCAGAGATCCACCCCAATAGCAGTGTTATTGATCTTTTCTTTAGAACACACATTCATCTATACCAAGCATATTCAACACTGTATCCTCTAGGATTATCACAGAGCCATAAGCAACTGCAACAATTACAGTTTCTATTTAAGAGATGCAAATCAATATTAATTAAAATTAGACAACTGTTTGTGATGTAAGGGGCCCTTGTACTCAAAGGGCATAGTGGCCATTAAATATATTAAGACTTATTACTTAAAAGATTTTAGACAAAGTCAATGCATTGTGTGTCCTGAGGGACAGTTCAATGCCTCTGTATGTTGTACAGCGTTTAACTATAGGTGCCACAATCAAAGGCAAACACAATTAAGTATCAAACGGTTAAATGTTACGTGTCACTCTCTAAAGAATCTATATTGAAATGCTTAATTAAACTTTTTTTAAGAAAGAAAAAAAAAAAGAAAAAAGAATTCCATAGCATGAGTTCGAACCAAAACAAGTGCTTATTTGATTCATATTAAATAACCTGCATATTAAGTTGCTTGTGCTTCTCCTGTTCATTATCATGAAGGCAGCATTTGCATTTCTTGATAGACTATTCCTGTTTCCTTCCCCTTTTTTTCTTGTCTTACATCAGTCAGTGGAAAGAGTGCCACCACAGGCCATCATTAACCTTCCAAATCTGCCTCAAAACAAATAGTACAAGAGCTCACTAATTTGAAGATCAAAAAGCCACTTGTCCATTATATAATTGGAATGAAAGGCAAAATGTTGCAGTTCTGAAGAGCACAGTAATTACTAGCTGTTAATTGCTCTCTCGTGGTGGCTCACTTTTAATTAAAAAGAACAGCTCGTCGCAGGCCGATAAGCAATGGTGGAGACCACTGGTTTAATCAACAAAGCAGAAAAATTTGTTTCTGCCGCAGCCAACAACAGCTTGAGAAATCTTCAGATGTCCAATTGAGATTAAAAACTGTCTATTTAGTGCAGTCAGATTTTATTTTAACCAAGGAAATGACTATTTGAAGTCTTCCAATGTGAGTGTCCCCACCACATCCCCGCTGGTGCTGCAGGGACTAATCACTGGCTTGTGGTTGTGATCATTCAAGTAAAGAAATTTAGCTACTTTCCTCTTGACTCCATCATTCTTGGGTAATTGGCCTGTCTGAGGTGAGCACTTTTTTTTTAAGAAAGAGCTTTAAAGTATGGAAGGCCCACAGACTGTGCATTTAATTACTGTTCATATTTCATGCAGTCAAACAGAATTTCATTTAAAAAGAAAATGATTTACCTACCTAAAGAAAAGAAGAAAAAAAAAACCCTTATATCCACTGCTTTGGGTATTTTGTTCCTTTTCCTTCAGCAACTGTATTTACACGCCAAAAATGTATTCAAACATCAAAGTTAATTCTTTCAAAGGTTTCTGTCTTTAACTCTTTCATCTCCTGACAGGTGTCTTTAAGGAATGTCCCACTCTGTGCCGCGGAAATCAGTTCCTTAGAGAAGCAGGTTAAGTAAGCTAAGTGGAACCATTCTGCCCTGGTTTGTCCCATCTCCCTCCAGCCACAAAAGCTCACATCTGCTAGCGGCTCACGCTCGTCCTTTCCTCTTTTGGCCTCTCCAGCTCCCAAAGGCACTGCACTCAGATACTCAGACCTTTGCTTTCTTGTATTTATTTACTTCTCCTGAGTGAAGGCTCTGCTTCCCATTGAGCACTACGCAGACAAGTACATAAAACTGACCCCAGCCAACCTCACACTGCTACACAACCCGTCTTGCTTGCACTGAGATAGGGACGTCTACATGCCGTCTAGCATAGGAAAAAGTTGTTTCTATTGAACAGGGTCCAGGCTCTTTATTCACATCTACCTTATTCCCATTAACATCTGGAAACAGATGCTGCTATCTACAGCTGTAAGCAGGTTTGGGGTATCAGTCAGCTTTGGTTTGAACTTTGAGACATATTTCTTTGCTGAGTAAGCTACAACTTCCACTGCTGCCAAAGAATATTCTTCTATTTTCTTTCACATATTGAGGAAAAATATGTTCATTCATTTTTCTTCTTATGCATAAACACATATAAATATGTAGATATGTATATATAATTATCTCTATATATACAGCCTCTTTGTAGGCTGCCAGAAATCAAAGCAGGAGAAAACAAAAGGCGCACAACCTCTCACCTGGGAACAGGTGGATTTTTGGCTAGAGTTTTCTTTAGTTTCAAAGCTTATTTCTTGTGGAGACAAAGAAGTGTGGTAACCAATTGCTGGAGCCCTAATTTCTCCTTGTTCCATAAGAAGTCACCATCATTTGGATTACAGCCACTCTCCACAGATGGCTGCCCTCTCATCTCCCAACCAACACAAGGAGGCTCTGGGCTGGGGGTGTCAGGAACCAGCCCCCATTGCTCACTGTTTGTTGGAGCAGAGAAAAAGAAGAATTTGACCATTGACTTCACTAGCAGTGAGATCCACCTTCTTCAGTCTTAAATTACAGAGTTTGAAATGTTCCATGGCTGATCTGGGCTTGGATGCTGTGAAAGATGCTACCTTTGTAAGTGGCTGTGATGTATTTGAATTTCCAAAGCATCTCCTCTATAAAGACAAAATTTGCCATACAACTTTTCGTACATTCACTGATGTACATTCATGTGCACCTGATTATTCTTCATATAAAAACAGCAGTTTTGGAATTACCTGTGAATGAGGACTCTAGCACGTTACACCAAACTCTATGTGAATAAACCTATTAGTGGGATCAGTTCAATCCTGCTGATTTAATTAAGAAAAACATATCAGACCATTTTTAGGAACGCACCCTATGCTCAAAACTGCCTTTAAAGAAGTGAGCACGCAGCCCTCTGTCTTAAACTAGTGTAGACCCATGAATAGTTACCTAACCGTGAGGTTAATGGGACAGATTTCTGTCAGTTCGTAAGGATGAGAAATAAAATCTATACTTTGAAGCATACTTGCTTGATTTAGATAATGAAATATATATATAACAATTTTAAAGTCAACTTTTTCCTAATTCTTGGAGAAGAAATGTAAAAATAAAAGAGAATATCCAGGTTCAGCCTTACTTTTAGCCAGCTCTGCTCTCAGTTGTGCACTGAGTCATATGTGCAGTGAGTTAGCGTATATCTGTATATGCACACACTTGATATAATGCATATGGAAATACAGTTACATATGCACTTTTTTGTGTGTATATATGTATAAATTAGCTTTCCAAGCTGCATCCAGGCACACGCTGGGCTGAGCTGCAGCTCTGCCATCCCTCAGCACACCAGGGCTATCTGCACCTCCTGCCCACTCATCTTCCTGCGCTGGCCACGCCAACCCGCTCCAGCCTTGCCGAGCGATAAACCCTTGGCCTCTCGCTTTCGTCTGTCCGATAAGGTGAGTAGCGAATACATCTTATTTTTGTGCTGTTTGTTTTTCCTTCCCCCCTTTTCCTGCTCCCATTTTCGGTCAGCACCTGTCACCGCAGCCCTGACTCTCGCGGTTCTCTCCCGAGGGCCGGCGGTTTATCGGAGGAAACACTCGCGCTCGCAGGGATGGCCTCCGCACCGCGGCCGATTAATCCGAGTTGAGTGCACTTCCTTCGGCCAGGGGACACCAATTACCGCGAAGGCACCGGCAGCACAATGCAGGCGAACATCTGACAGCCCGGGTCCTGCCAGCTCCGCATTGTCCTCCCGTCAGGCGCTGTCAGTTCCCAGCCTTAATTACATCCTGTTTACAAACACTCGGCCGGACTTCAGATGGAGCCTTAACAAAGGTTGACAAAGGTCAGGGCCACGTCACGGGATGTTATCTGTCTGTATGCTCGGGCAGATAAACTAGGGGGCTGATTTCGGAGATAGTACAGGGAATGCGCCGGGGCCATGAGAACATCAGAGGTGTTGGGGTTGGAGGTGTTGGGGTTGGAGGTGTTGGGGTTGGAGGTGTTGGGGTCGGAGGTGTTGGGGTTGGAGGTGTTGGGGTTGGGGGTGTTGGGGTTGGAGGTGTTGGGGTCGGAGGTGTTGGGGTCGGAGGTGTTGGGGTTGGGGGTGTTGGGGTTGGAGGTGTTGGGGTTGGAGGTGTTGAGGTCCTGGCACCAGGCTGGTTTGAACCATTCTTGTGCATAGCTGCCTTATTTTGTTATTCTTTAACCAACCAGCTAAGAACATTTCATAAATCACTTTCCTATGTTTTTTGTCTTCTAGAGGTACAGGAAAATAATGTTCACTGCAACCTGTTGACTTTCAGTGTGAACAAAAACCCAAAAAGAAAAAATAATAGGAAGCATTTGAAATTTACAGCTGGGTTTCCTTGCATGGGAACGAGGAAACCAGGCACCTCTGTAAGCCAAGGCTCCAGTATCATCTTTCCCCATCTTAAGATAGATGAGCACTGACATGAACTGAATCTCATCCAAAACTCAATGTATAGCAGCACTTACAGGAGTAGAGCAGCTGGATCAATCTAAACACTTGATATATCAAAGCCATTAACTTAGGAGCTTGTCACCAGACCCATCTCTTTGTATCTAGTCAGTTATTCACACACCATGATTCACGAACCCCAACTGCACAGGACCACACAGCAATAGCCAATGAAATCGAAAACCCAGCTTGTTGTCGTATCACCGCTCTCTGAGGACATGCTGCAATAATTACATGGTCACAGTCAGTGAAAGGGGACTGGCACAGCATAATGCTCCTGCAGAGCTGTGCGATGGGTAGCAGAGGCTGCGTCAGTGGTTCTGAGCTACTAGCAGAGTGCTGGGCATCAGCACCCATCTAGGATCTTCAGGATGAACTAGCAAATATTTCTGATGGTGGATGAGACTGCACCTGCCTGCCCACAAAGGAAGGGGACTTAAAAGTTTCATTACCTGAAACAAACAAGCAAAAGAATTCCTTGGATTTTAGGGTCAGATTTTGATTGTTTTCGGTGAGAAATGTAAACACCAAACAAAGTAACAGAGTAACACTGACCATGACCAGGGCTTCCCAGGGATGATCTTGCAGTTTTGAATAATGTCCCCCATACTTAGTTATCCACTTAAATTTAAGCCTTTACTTTCATAAATAAATGGCAAAGCTAAGGACAAGAGGATATCTCTTATTTATGTATCAATTGCTAACAATCCAGTAAAAAGTTGATATCCCACTTGAAAGAGTTTACAGCCAGGGGCTGAATGCTATAGAAAAGCAAATCCACACTCGGTACAATTACACTTAGCTAATCCAAACAATTACACTCAGTGAAAGGAAATTCAAAATTACATTCTATCAAGAAAAGGAGTGGAAAGGATGACTTGCTGGAAAGGTTTAAAATATTTGACAATCCAAAGTGTAGAAAAGTTGAAGGTTTAAATAAAGTCTGCAAGCTCACTGCTGATTACATACACTCAAAAATATTCCTGGCTGGTCCTGAGCATTTCTGCTGTGCCTGCTCTGAGCTATTCTTACAAAGAGGTGGAGCATGGTGACCCTTGGGTGCAGAAGGAAACCTCAGCCACCCCGTCAGAGCGGGTACAGCTCAAGCCCCCAGTAACAAATCAGTCAGTAACAGAATGAAGTGGACACTAGATTAGGGTTTTCTTTTTCAAAAACATGTGTTTTTTGGTCAGAAAAATAAGGGGGAATAAAAGAATGAAGGCTGATTTTTGGAGAATGGCATTCCTCTCCAGGCAGTGGCTTTGCCTTCCCCAGAAAACTGGGCTGTGCTGCTGCAGGAGAGCCTCGCCAAGGCAATCAGATGCCACTCTGCAGTTCATAAAGCAGGCTCTTCCTTGCCCAGCTTCGTGACTTGTCGGTCTCAGTATGCCTCTTGTTCCAGACCACATGCCAGTCAGCTGCTGTTACTGCAAAGCTGTGCTGAATGCTTCTTAATTAGCCCAATTCCCTATAGCTTAGCCCAGTTTTCTACTGAGGAACAGCCTTGGGAGCTGTGAAGCCCTGTATCTGGGAAAATGTGATCCTTGACGCACCAACCCAGTTCAGCACATCCTATTTTCTCTACCGCTGCCCAGCAGGCTCAGTTGCATTTGTGCTGGAGTGCCATCCTGCCCAGGAGGCAGCTGCAGCACACGGGGTGCAGAGCTGGAGGTCCTGTGCACTGCACAGCTCTGTGCCCACCGGTGGCATGAGGACACAGCTTGTCCTCAAACCCAAGGCTCATCACCTCCATGCACCAGGCATGAGTGAGAACACAAATAAAACTGATCATATACGTTGTATTTATTTGCTCAAATTCATGCACTTTTTTCATGCATGTAAACCTTCTGCTGTTGCATTGGTTGTGCAGCACAACATTATAGGTTTGAGTTTACCTTAACTTAAACCAGAAAGAACTCTGCCTTTTTTCTTTATTATTTTTATTACATCATCATATCCTCTATTTTCCTGCATTCTGTTCTCCCTTTTTATATTTTTTTGTCCTTTAAAGTCTGTCTTACATTTTATGGACATCTTCCTTGCAGCTTCCAGAAGGGTGCTCCATCTTAAACTCAACAGCAAGGCTGACAGATGGGCTTGATAGTTTTTTTCTTTTGCAAGTAATAAAAAAGGAACATTACACTTCACGTGAAACCAGAGCACTGCCTCGAAACAACAGTGTTTGCTTGGCTATAAAAATAGTTACTGTTCTGCCAGGCCCAGAATCAAAGCATTTGCATTAATGTGTTTCCTCTTTTAATAAATAAATCCAATATTTTAAAATTTCATCCGTTTTAAATTACTGTTGTTGTAAGTATTATTTTCCTCTACGTCCTTTGAATTGTACAGCTGTATCTAGTCTGCTAGACACGCTTCTCAGCAGCTTGCCAAGGTACTCTAACAGTTACATCGTTATCTGTGCTTCCTAATGAGGCTAATGAGGCTGCAAAGTGTTAAACCTGGGATTGGCTGCGACTTTCAGACAAGCTGCCTTCCTCCATCATGCTATTTCCTTACTAGTAGCCCATCTCCAGAAGGTGTATCAGCTTGGACAACATTTTTTAGGTGAGAGCCTCCAAAATCCTTGACCCTCCGTTCCTTCCAATCAAAGCTTGAACAGAAGATCACACAGACATAGCACAGACACTGTCATCGCCACAGAAGTCTGTTTTGCAAAACCTTGCAAAGTTTTGTGTTGTTCCAATGCCAAACAGACCAACGTTTAAATCGCTGAACTTCTTTAAAAATAAAACCACCACCTTCCATCTGACAACAGATAATCCTTTTTTAATCAGACAGCTAACCATGTCGATGCCATAGCCTTAACCAGTCACGCCACAGGTCCAGAAGCCAGGAAGGATGGGGACAGCCAAAGGATTTGTTCTTTCACAGTTGGATACTGGAAGCACGCAATTATATTTTTGGTTGACTTTTTCATTTAGGTCCAGCCATACAGATTAAACAGAGCAAACACCTCCTCCACTCAAAGCTTTCCTTGCACTCATCCACACTTCCCACATCCTGCACACATGAAGGGCAGGCAGGTCGGTGCCATCTCTTCACAGTTCTAGTCTGCTCCCACTGCCCCACCGCAAGGTGAGGGACAAGAGCTGCCCCAAAAGAGCTGTGGCAGAGGGCAGAATGAATGACAAAATGAATGACAAAACATCAGGGGGTGTCTCCTCTTTTAAGGAACACGTTGAATTGCCCTCATGCTGAGGAACGCAGCAAGGCAACAGCTGGACGAGGGCTTCGCGTTTGGTTTTGATCACCAATTATCCTACAGATTACAATAAAATTAAAAAGAGACTCTGGTTATGCACAACAGATGGAGAGGTACCTTTGTAAAAAGTGGGGAAAGAAGGGGCAATTCCTCCTCCCTCTCTGCTGGGGACACCCTGCAGAGCACCGCACCGCTCCTGTGAAGGTTCACTTCTCCATCTGCCTCCTCTGCATGGGAGGGAGCCCCAAAGCTCCCGTTTGAGGGAAGCAGTGTTCAAACACTGGGGTTGAAATATGGAAGGTGAGGGTGACTCAGGGGTACGCTGTGCTGCAAAGAACATGATAACATAGCACAATTGCAACCCCGAAACTATCACTGGAGGATGACATTGGAGATAAGAAAGTACAGTATTACCAGGCTGCTTTAGAGTAGTAGGAAATCGATTCGGGCAGACAAGCTAAATTTATTTACTTTATTGATTTTAAATTTTACATGAACTGCAGTATAAGTAAATCTTTCATGGTAATTCCAAATCTTGAAACCTATTGTAAATAACTAAAAAAATGTCCAATGTTCAGAATAACCATTGCTTTGTACTGAAAGTGCATTATTCTTAAAGCCCAGGACAAAATATTTTGTAATGAATACCCTAAATCTACCTTGGCAGTCAGTGTTGATATCTTTGCTAAAATAAGAGCCTGCTTTTGGTGTACCTGATGATTCAATAAAGCATATATTTTTTCTAAAGGGAAGGGAGGAAAGGAAGAAGGGAAATTTTTCCTATTGTATGAAGCGAAGCAGCACACAGGTTTTGTCCTCATGTCTGATGGAGGAAAGCAGCTGAGAGGCTGCACTGCAGGCAGAGCTCTGTGCACAGAGCTATCAGCACTGCAAAGAGGAGTGCTGGAGGGGCAGGGAACACCTGACCCAGATAAGGACCAGTCCTGGCTCTGGAGAGAAAACAGGTGACAAGCAATACACGGGGACAAGGGGACAACGTCTCCTTGCCTTGCTCGCACAACAAGTCCAAGCCCAGAAGCTCTTGGAGGCTGGAGGGGAAAGGTTTATTTGGAATGCTCCCGAAGCAGGGATCACAACGACCTTCCCAAAGCAACTCATGCACCACTGTCTTCATACTCCCGGTACTTTTGTAAAATCAAATCTCAGGAACACTTCTTAGCTGTTCCAGGCAGCTGAGCTGGAAGGGACAGATCTGGGGCTGTACTCACTGCCAGACACGTTCCGACAGTGCAGAAATGGGTAATCTTACAGAAATCTACAATAGACAAAAACTCTTTCCCAAAATTAGAAGCACCTTCTGTTTGTCTCTCTTTTTGCAGAGCGCTGGGTATTCAGCCCCAGCACTACATCCCAGACAGACAAGAATACCTGTGAGTACAGACTGCTCCCTCATCATTTACCAACAGGAAAAAATACAGCGATGCTGACAAAAGCACTCATCCAGTGAAGTTTTGTTCCCCTGGGGTCTTTTTTTTCGCCTCGTTGTTGTTTTCTAAACTAATCCATATTACCTGTGCCTTTTGATTTCATTATGTTAGATGCCATTAATCTGGATATATGATTTCAACAGTGAAGAGATGGAATTTGTCATCAACAAAAGGAAAACATTATTTTTAAAGGAGTGAAAGATTAATGTTCCACCACGGACTACTTAAACCCTCTACAGCAACAGCACTATAATATTAATCCAACTTTGATGGGTTTTGCATAAGGCTCATAATTAAACATTTTCTTTTCAATACTTTATAGAATCCCCATCTGTTTTTAATGGCATCATTTTGATGTTTTTCTTAATAATTCTGGCAGCCTGCTCTTGAAGCTTCAAGCTCTATTTTTTGTTCTTAATGTCTTCTTCTACAGTGGCTGTATTGTGCCAAAGGCAAGTTTTGGAAAGCCATCGTAAGGCAGCGTGTTGCTGTCTCTCCCCATGCTCCCAGGCAGCGGAGGGGCTTCCGTTCACACTTACAGCAGCCATAGATTACCGCCACCGGATAATGGAAATGTTTGTTCCTTCAACGCTCTGCTTCTGCCTCCCTGCACAGCCAGCCCTGGCTGCAGCAAATAAACAAGTGGGTAAAAAAATGACAGCCTGCTACCTCCAAGAAACCCCAAAATGATTGGGTATATCGCACCGATTTAAGCAAGACGCGGTCTTTGGCTTTTCTCTCTGCACCAATCCCCCAAGGCTCTTGCTGAGGGTAGGCACCTTCTTCGGCGAAAGGAGACAATCCTTGGTTCCCTGTAGGTACTGCAGTTATGGGCAATATCAAAGTGGTGTGGAAAGCTCAGCACCGGGAGGTTTGAAACATCCATCAAAAGCACCTGATGGAAACCTGGAACGTGAGCCTGGCAACGGCTGCTGCAAGAAGCGTCTGCTTTCCATGAGCCGTGCTGGGATTGTGTCAAAACAAACACAACTGAAAATGCTCCTCTCCAATAATATCTTATCAAAAAAAAAAAAAAAAAATCCAGGAAAAAAACAACCTTCCAATTTAAGCTTCTCTTTCCTTTTCTTTTCTTTTCTTTTCTTTTCTTTTCTTTTCTTTTCTTTTCTTTTCTTTTCTTTTCTTTTCTTTTCTTTTCTTTTCTTTTCTTTTCTTTTCTTTTCTTTTCTTTTCTTTTCTTTTCTTTTCTTTTCTTTTCCTTTCCTTTCTTTTCCTTTCTTCTCTTCTCTTCTCTTCTCTTCTCTTCTCTTCTCTTCTCTTCTCTTCTCTTCTCTTCTCTTCTCTTCTCTTCTCTTCTCTTCTCTTCTCTTCTCTTCTCTTCTCTTCTCTCCTCTCCTCTCCTCTCCTCTCCTCTCCTCTCCTCTCCTCTCCTCTCCTCTCCTCTCCTCTCCTCTCCTCTCCTCTCCTCTTCTCTTTTTTTTGTACTAATTCTAAACATATTTTTCATTCCTGTCCCAAAACTGATGATTTTCCAACAGAACACTGAAATCAGTTTTTCACTTCTAGCAAAATTTCTGCTTGAAATTTTTCTGCTCTTGGAGTTTCAGCTCTTCCACTGCACTACTTTTCCCTCCAAGATGTTTCATTCTTTTATATTAAATGCATATTTGGTGACCTCCTGTGGTTCCCATGGATTAGAACGGAGGAGCAGGATGATTAATGACTTCAGTTTAAATATTTTATACTCTCTGCAAAAACACTACAAACTGATGGATGTGTACACTGCTATTTTCACTTTAGTGTGGGGGTATCCTGGATTACATTTTCCCCTTGTTTTTCCCCCACTAAACAATGCTATTAACCTCTTTTCCTATTGCAGAGGGAACCAAGGGGCTCCTGGCTCCCAGGCTGGTGCACTCTGGCAGGACACATGTGAGCAGATACTGCCTTAATCGGGGCTTTCAACCTTGAGGAGGTTTTAAATGCTCTAAGTGCATTATAATGGTCTTCTGGTCTCAGGACAGACAGATGTGAACCACAAAACTGAAATGTTTCATCTTTTGGCGCCTTTCAGTACGTACCATGCTGTGCTTCCAGTGTGCTGAAGGATCAGAGTTACTTCAGTTCTGGGCAATATAAACGGAGTGATCAAAAACATTTAATTATTCAGGGTCAGCAAATCTGGAGGATCTAATAACAACAGACAGAAATAACCTTTCCAACCACTCTCATTTTCATTAACTATTATAAAATAGAGAACTGTTTAATTACCAGAAAATATCATAGCAGAAAAACCCAGCATCTTCCCAAGGGTCTTTCCCAGTCCACTTGAATGCATTTGGCACCGCAGCATAATTTAACTTTATATAGATAGAGGCTTGTACTTGTGCTCGCAGACGCTCACACGCTCACTGATAAATAGCTCAGATCCTCATTTTAGCCTGATTCCGACTGCCTACTTGAGCACAGCTGCAGGCTTTCAAAATGCACTACATGAAGAGACTTTCACACAGCACTCCTGTACGTGTCATCCTGAAACGTGATGACGAGGATGATTGGAATGGAAGTGACAACAGAACTGGTTTCCCAATTATTTCCTCTATTTAACTTCATGTTATGTACAGGTGCCTGGAACGCATGCTTCACAGCGCAGGGGCACACATTTCCCCAACAGCTTTTTTACACCCAAGGAAAAAAATATGTTGCAGATGCTTCTCCCAGCACAGTGATGTTTCTGCAGCGTTGTTTTTATCAGTTCAAATCACTCCTGGCTTGTGCTAGTGAGAGGAGAGTCAGAGTGCTTGCCTTGGGCAGTGAGTTCAGCTGCAGCAGCCTCAAAGCAGCAAAGATATGAACAGTGTCAGTGTGCTGGTTTGGACATAGAGAGCACTGGAAAGCAGACGCACACAGATGAAGCAGTAGTAGGTTGAGGGGAGTTGTGGCCATGGTGCCTAATGTACAGATGAGACAAGATTTGTACAGAAGATATTTTCCTAACTCACCCCTAAGTGTAACCCAATACAGAGCTGGTAGAAATACATGATCCCACCTTGGCTAACTGCATGGATCTCAGCAGTCAAATAATACGTGCTCAGAGAATCCCCAGTTTCTATAGAAAACAACACAAGGGTTTGGAAAAGTACATTTGCAACTGAAATTCATGCACTGGGATGGTAAGTGAAGAGACCTGGACTACAGCACTGTGCTGATGGCACCAAGCTTTCTGTTGCATTAAATCATACTAAATACATTCATTATGAGTGAGAAGGACAAAAGTACCATCAGACATGAACACAATTATTACTTATAGGGATGATATCACAAAGGCAAATCCTCTTCCCAAGTCATTCAGAAGAAATGGAGAAATTAAATAGAAGTGTGCTAAAATAGATAAGCTCTGTTAACATTGTACAATATTTTCTGAAGGTTTTATTCTTTAGCTGAGCAAGTAAGTCACCACCAAAAAAAAAGAAAAAAAATTAAAAAAACAGAAAACCTATAAAACAGTGTCACTGAGAGGGGAAGTGGGAGCTGATATAAATATAATAGAAAAGAGGGAAGCTAACAGTCATAAATGTTAATTTGAAGCTATAAATTACCCAAATTGCCAGAGGAAAATAACGACACAAGAAAAACACAAGTTCAATAGGAGCAAAAGTGAACTGAATCATGTCAGTAGCTAATTGTCAAAAACAAAGTACAAAGGCAAGAAGTGATCAGACATACTTCTGTGAAAATTCGGGAGGTAAATGCGCTATCACACATACACACAGCTATCTGAAAAACACCTAAAAATAACCCAGAAGGGCATTAAATTGCAGCTACGAAAGCTGGAACTTTTATTATAAATAGCTGCCATGCAAGAGTGCTACGGCATCTGCATCAGGAATGTGGATTGCAAACAGGAAATGCAAGTTTCAGAGACCTGCCTCCTGATAGCTGAAATGTGCCAGGGAGAGGAGCCAGGTATGGACACATCAAAGTGCCATCAGGACAGGGAAATTATTCTAACAGCCATTTCCTTAATCAATAATGTGCTTCCTCAGGAATCAAAGTAATACAGGTAATGTTAATTGCTACACAAAAGATTTCCATGACAATCTAAGCCCTCAGCCAGTACTTTAGAGACTGAAAGAGGGAGAAGACTTATCAGTAAGTGATTAGTACTTAGTGGTTTTGTTTTATCTGATAATGGAATCGATTAGAATAATACAAACTACACATGGCTAAGAGACAAATTTAAATGCAATGGCAAATAGGAAATCAGCATCAAGAAACTAGATTTTCCCAAGATTCCCTAGATTTTACAAGGATGGCTTTCTGGAATTACCTCAATTAGAGATTTTACTGATGACAAAGGAAAAACATCTGACTGTTACTCATAGTGTGCAGTAGGCATGAAAACTGAGAAGCTGCTTGTAAGGAATAACACAGGGCAGCAGAGGAATTGGGCTTCCTAAAAGACAGAAGTGGGCAGACAGATATCCTCCAGCAATGCAGATGTGACACCAATGGAAACTGTCCTGGAAAACCACCATGGCTTGGATTAAGAAAGAGTTTGAAACATTGCAGAGGATTGAGAAGAAGAACAATAAAAATGATGGAGGAATGGTGCCTTGTAGCAAAGACATGGGGAATAGCTTCTTTAGTGTATGTGGTGTGGGCAAAGAGACAGCAGCACTGATCACAGAAACCCCCTGAGCTGAGGAAAATAGATGTGGACTGAGAGCAGCAGCCGGAAGCTGGGCATGCTGCGATGAGGTGTGTGAACAAAAATAATTGCTAGGAAGCTTTCCCGGATGCTGTGCTGGCTCAGGATTCACTGCTTCTGTTGAGAGATCTCTAGCTCAAGCAGGTGCTGATGTGAGGACACAATATTGCCTGTGCTACACAGAGGGCTGGACAAGGAGAGCTCCGATCCCTTCTGACAGCAGGACAGATCTGATCTCAGGACTGCAACCTGGGGTCTTACCAGAGAGAAACCAACGGTAGAACAGCATTGTTACGGGATTTTATAAATCTGTCTGCTAATGGAGCCAGCTTTCTTTGCCTGATTAAGATCTGGAACGCTGGCTGTGATTTATCACTTTCATACGATTCTCTTCCCCCAGGCTCCGGGTCACAGCGGTGGCGTTGCCAAGATTTATGGTGCAGAATGGTCGGCAGAGCCAGAAGCATCCCTGGTGTTGCCTTGCTGTGAGCATCCGCCTCTCCTCGGTTTTTGCAGTGGGAAGCATTGCTTGCTATTCTCTAATAAGAACACATTTCATTTTATAAATAAGCATAGTAAGAATACTCAGGAATTTCTGCATTGTCTCTTTTCCTACAGTTCACATTAATACAGATTTCAGCTCCTACGCCCATCAGGAATTGACAACTCTCCTGTGAAGCACTTCATCATACATACTAGATTCAGAGAGGATAAAACTACTGTCTAGCTCACTCTTGCAGGAGAGGAGCACCCTCCAGCCATAACCCTTCACCCAGCTGAAGCACTTCAGCTGCATGTAACCTTCTCACGTCTATCTGGCAAAAACATTAAGCAGAGAAAAGTCCTGGGCCGGGCACCTGTATCCATCCTTCACTTCCCAAACCAAGGCAGGGCACCGTGCAAATTCACTCAGCAAGGAAAATAGCTTCCTTTTTTTATTATTTTGGAGTTTTTGTTTTTAAAAATGCTTTCTGAATTCAAATACTGGCCTTCTTCTTTGGGAATGTTTTAAGCTCACATTTTCCAGCTTATCTCTGTTACCACAAAGGCTGGAAACTTTCTTTTTTTTTTCTCAAATAAGAGACGACATTGTCACTTAATCACAATACTGAAGGAAATGGGGCTTTGAGAAAACCACCAAATATGGCACAGCACTAGTGAAGGACCCAATAACTGGCCCTTCCCATGCCCAGTGCCCAGGGCATGCCCTGTGTAGGCACCAGCATCTCTTCTGCAGCACCTCTGACCACCAGGCCCACAGTGGAGCGGTACCCAGACCTGAGCTCTGTGCAGCCATGGCCCTTTATAACAAAACCTCACGTTTTTTTCTGCTGCTCATGGTCTAGATGGGGCTTCTTCGGGCACATGGTCCCATCTGCTTTCTCTAGGAGGACAGTGGTGTCCTTCCATCCAAATGCTGACCATAGCAAAGCATCAGCACTGCTCCATTGTTGGCTCAGTGAAGAAACCAAGCTACTATTTCTTTAAAGCAAAATTCTGATCCTCAGATTTAATTTCAAATGGCAACATTATCCAGTGATATTATCTGGGCCCCTACTGCTACTGTTTGATGATCTTTTGAGTTGTCCATTTAGTTTGGTTGTAAAGTAATTCTACAGTTCGGTTGTCAGCAGTTGGCACTCATGATTGGGTGCTGCTCAAAACTTTCCTTTGGATGTTTCTCATGACTTCATTTTGTCACTAAAACCCACAGCTCCTCCACCCCATGCATGGGGAAAACCCATCCACTACCTTCAGAGAGGATCAGACCCAGCCTTAAGGCTTCAACTCTGCAAAAGCATTTAAGCACCTGCTTAACTTTAAGCACATGCTTAAGACTACCCTTCTTTTTTCCCCTGTAAGAAATGCCCTGAAAGCACACAATTAACCATGAGCAGGTGCTTAAGTCCTATTAAAGTCAACAGTGCTTCCAAATGTCAACGGAATTTAAGAACATGCTTAAGTGTGTCATTGAATAGGAGTCCTAATGCAAAAAGAAAGGACTGGTTTTGTCATAGGCTTGGCAAAAGCCAGCAGAACACACTTGCACTTCAGAGAATTTTCTTTGTCTGGGGCATTCTGCCTGTTCCTGTACTAAAGAATTTGTAAAGAATGTTCCTACGTTACCCAATCCTTCTCACAGTTACTAACCATATTTCCCATATTAATAATCCCTAGTGCAAGTATACTCCCCTCACCTCCTTCACTGTTCCAAAAATCTCAAACATGTGATTAGTATCACCATGTCCCAGAGTGAGAGGAGCAGACAAGGAAGGCCTGGGACTCAAAGCAGGTGGCTGAGGTGCTTTGGGGTCTGAGTTCTACACAGAGCCATAGGGAAATTTTGGAGGAGCTGGAGGACTGTGCATGTGCCTCCAAACCCCAATAACATCCTTTCCCCTCCCTAAAGTCAAGTCACATATGTTGTTATTTCTATATGCATCTTTACATCCACCTTGTTATTGGGGTTTCTGCAATGCCTTGTTTATTGGGCTGTCAAACAATTCCTAAACACACACACGTGGTCCAAAGCACAGCTACTGTGGTGCTGCACCAGATCAGGTTGTGCTGAAGCACCGTGCCCTGTTTTAAATCCACTGCTTTGGCTTGCAGTCAAGCAGTGTGTTACTTTTAGAAGCTGTGCTGCATGTTTCTGAGATGGTTTCACTTTGGCTCCAGCTACACAATTAAGCAGAGAAATCCTTACTGATGCTGCAGTACTGCATGTTTATCTCTTGGTAGCCTGTTTTGAACCCCAGGCATTGTAGGAAATTAATTTCCAGAAGACATTTCTGTGGAGAAGAGCCTGATCTTCTTTCCAGTTCAATGTGCTGTCTGCTAAGAAGACACCATACTGCTAAGAATGGCTGCAATGCTGTGGAAAAAGACCTATCTTCAGCTCTCTTCAGCATTCACACATGGAGATATGTAAAATACTTGTGAAAACAGTGATTTTTATATTACTGCCAGTAATATACCATATAAAAAGATATTAAATTTTGACCAGCTGGTGGTAGGTACAGCAGCAGACTATAATGCACCCATTGTAAAGAATTCCCAGCAGAGGCTGTGGAAATCTTACATTGATGGAGTCGCGCTGGACTGGAGATGCATTGAAAAAATTCCAAATGGTAAAATATTAGAAATACTATTTTGAAATATTTACCAGTTAAACACTGAAGTACTGTTACTGGCTGACCTTTTCACAGCAGTTGTTTCTGTTGTACTTTTGTAAAAGCAGCCAAGAGTTTAAAAAAAAAAAAAAGAAGACAAAAAAAAGCTTATTTTCAGTCTAGCTACCACCCCTGACCTATGCAATAACATCATAATGGAAGAATAATCATTGTAAACAATACCCATGGGAGTTTGCTGGCTACAGCAAGGGACGAGCGCAGCCAACTTCTGTGCTTTTCTTTACTACATCACTGCATTTTTGTCTGCATGTGGATAAGAAGAAGGTTCCACTCCATGCCGGTTGATGGAAAGTGCTAATTGTTGACACATTAGCTAATTGTTATGATTGCTTCTTAACAGTTTGGGTCTAGGAGTCCAGATTTCATCCACCAAAGTGTGAAGATTCCTTATAGCAACAAGTGCTGTGAAAACATTCACACAATGAGGTCCTAATCTTGTGGATCTCTCAACCAAGTGACAGCCTGGCAAACGTGCTGTCAAAGTGCAGACACTCAGGAAAAAGAAGGAAAAAAACGAACTCCCTCTTCCACCCCATATTTCAGACACATGTCATCTGCTGTTATCATTAATGATCTGTTTTTACAAATAGAGTACCACTACGGAAAACTGAGAGCAGGCCAATCAAAATAAACCCGGCAAAACCCATAATTGTCTACTGACAATCTGGGCTGCTTGGGATGTAAGATAATGTGGGTGGATTTAATGCACAAATGCATTACGTGCCATGCTTTGCAACTGCCCTGGCTCACTCCAAACCTCAGCGCAGCACGGGAAGGCTGTGCCAACTGAATTCTATTGAAAGGCACCAACACTCAGGTGTTAAAAACACCGAAATGCTTCTGCCCCATGCTGTCCTGGGGCTTTGTTGAATGCTGGAGGAGGCTGATCAGCCCCAGCGTGCTCCCCATCTTCATGCAGGGATCTTCCACACCCAGGAGCCTGCCCTGAACTTATTTCAATTACAAGCACCAGGGGCAGAGATTCCTTTCCAACCCACATTTTCTCAGCAATAACTTGCTTAGATATGAGAGAAACTCTGGATGAAGAACTTTTTAGAAACGACAAAAAAATAAATCACGCTGCGGTCCCTGGCACTCTGAAAGTGCATACTGAGTGAAAGTGCAAAATGAAACCTTCAGGTGATGCTTTATTGAATTAGAAGCCCCTTTGCATGGTACGTTAATATCACGTCAGATCGTAACGTTGCAGACGGTTCTGTTCAGACCCAAAGGACCTCAGCAGGTGTCCAAAGAGCATGAAGTTCTAAGGTTTGTCTGAATTTTGTTCTGCATAATTCATTTTTACGAACTTTTAGCGTATGCCAAAGTCCAACGTGCAATATTGCCTACGTCCTCACAAAAGGGAGCAGGAATCTCTCCCCAGACTGCTGAGCCTCTTGAACTTTTTGGTCTGGCCAAGCATGAACACGCAGGGCCACTTGTCTGCTTCCTCCATCCCTGGGGCACGGCGGCAGGAAGCAAGCTGGGAGCAGATTACGCCTTGGCCCGACTTTTCCCACTCATTGGCGAGAGCTGCTGAGCTAGAATGGGGGCAGATGCAGATTGCTGATAAAAGACTTCAGCAAATTCCCATCCTCTCCTTGTGAAGAGAGAGAAGGAAGTCGCAGGGCAACTGCAGCTCCAAGCTGCCCCCAGAGATAGCACTGAGTCGATGGCTCCAGAGCACCCACTCTGGGCATGCGAGACCCATGGGCTGCTCCTTTTGGGATGGCCACGTGTAGGGGTGCAAGGTTTGAGTTCAGATTTAAACATCATTTCTTTTGCATCAGATTCTCAAGCACCAAGACTGGCTCAGCCTGGGCAGCAAAAGCTATAAACGCTGCCTGTGGCAATGTGCACATGCTGCCAAAAGGAAAGAAAATGAAAATTACCAATTTAGATTGGTAATAGAAGAAGCAAGAAAATTTTAAAGAACTGCATTTTGGAACAGAACCAGAAATTTGGAAATTATGAACATTAACTTGATCTGAATGATTTTATCAGTTCAAATAAAAATATAGACAAAGCTTTCTGAGTAACCATAAAAAATAGTTTAGCATAGGAATCTGTGACTCTTGATTGCCCTGCATAAGCTTTGTATTGCAGGCAAGCTGAAAGACTTCAGAGTCCCACACTGTATTTGCTGAAGAAGGAAGGTTCTCACTTACAAAAACATAGAGGAAAAACAAGATTAAAACAGACAAGTGATGCTGGCTCAGAAAAAGAACTGGTAAATATTACATTCCCATTTAGGAAATAAGGTTCTGTGTGATGCTGTGGAAAAGCACCCATTTGCCTACTCTTCTGAAGGTGGAGAAGACACCCTGACTTTCAAATCCAAAAAGAACAACTCTACTGTAAGGCAAGGAGGCCACACATCTTTGGCAAATCTGCATTTTGCAAATGACAAATTAACAGCCAGTGCAGAATGGGCTGAGTTGGAAAGGAGACATGAATCAATACAAGACCTGAGTATATCTGTGGCTGCTCTTCCACCCTAACATGGCACCATGCCTGGGTGCTGGAGGCATCTCCCTGCTCACCGCAGTGCTTGGTGCTGGGACATCGCCATGCAGTACTTAGACATGGCAGGGCAGTCCAAGGACAACCCATCAATCTGCAGTTTGAATTTCCTGCCATTTGTTAGCACGGTCATAGTTTTAACATGACTAAAATATAGACTTTCATATGTTCATCCGAAATGTCCTACAGATGCCAGCCACTGCTCTGGTTCAAATGCTAAGGAAAACATCTCAGTGAGACCACTACTCCGTGGAGCGATTGCCTCATGCAATAGCCATGGCACTATCTGGGTCAGGAACAACAAACAAGGTGAATGAGGTAAGAGAGGTCATTCTTCATAGCAAGGATCTCAGGAGAATGGGAGAATCCAAAAATAAGACGTTTGCTGACTGGATGCCCTTGAGCTGGCAACCAGGCTGACTTGGTAACTGAGCCAGCATCAGACATCAGCCTGGACTTGCTGCTGCCAAGCAATTTGAGCAACGAGTGAGAGTTAGCAGGAGAGAGACAGGGTGATTTAGTAGATTAAGAAGCAGGCTAGAAGCTCCTGAGCTTTCATGCTGGCTCTGACCTCAGCTGGACTTGTACCCGGTACATTTAGAATCCCTGCTTTTGGACACACATGGAGGCAAGATTGTAGTCACTGGGAGCAAAGCAGCTCTTCCCCTGCATGCTCCTGTTCCTTGTCACTAGCATCTCCAGATGCAGGATGTGTCAGCACACATGGATACAATCCATGCTGCCCGAAACACAACTACATCTGCAGCATACCTGGGCATGACTTGAGGAGCAAAGTTTGAATTTTGGATTTATTCTATAACCAGCAGGTCAGTGTTCCAAATGGGGAAGTTCAACATCAGGAAGTTTAGTTCAATCAAGCTCTTTTGAGTTTAAAGGTGTTATTCCACCCGTTCCTATCCTGAATGGGTGACTTGCTACCTTTGTTTCTATTCAGTCCTTCTCTCATAAGTCTCACTCCCAACAATCCCTTGCAGCCCTCCCTCCACACCTGGAAATGAGCTATCCTGGGTGAAGCTCCTTGGTTGTATGGGGCTGGATGCTGCTGTAAGGAAGGGAGGTGCCAACTGATGCAGCTGCTCTGATCTGTAGAAATCCAATTTACTGGAGATGGGAAGCATGTGTAATTCAAATTTCAAACCCTTACTTCTCTGCATTAAAGAGATGTAAAAGTTTTTTTCTTTCTATTTCCTAGGAAATGTTTCTGAAAATGCTTAACAGAGGGAAATTCCTTGTAAAAGGATCACTAGAAAATCTGCTGATCTGTACTACGGCAATCACAGTTGATGATTTGGTAGATACAGAGTTTTTTGGCAGACTGGTGACTTTTGAAGGTGAGAATGCCCATTTAGCTCCATCTCAGCACCTCCTCTCCCTGTCCTGCCTGGCTTCGGCGTTGTCAGCAATCAGAATAAAAGCCAAGTGAGCCGAGGTTACACTGATCCTGCAACCTTGGAGGTGGGTTGAAAGAAAAAAAACTCCAGCACCCTCTGCTGTCTGTACACAACCTACGCGGGGATCCACCACTGACAACTTGGGCTGTGTGCAACGCACAGGGCAGCATCGCACAGGAGGAAACAGAGCTGGAGCTCGCTCTGAGGACTTATTGTAGACGTCCAGGTTCAGGTGAGATGACATCCTACAAGCTGTCTGGAGAGTACAAAGGAAACCTAAACAGAGGCAGCATGGTTATAGCACCTACAGTTCATCAGATCCATCTCACTGGGCCAACTGGGAGACTTAGAAGGGATGGAAAACTTTGGCCCGGTACAAACAGAAGGCATTACAGCACATGATTTCATCAGACGTTCTAAATTTGGTGCAGCAAAGCAGGAAACTTTTTGGTACAGGTTTTTCTCCCTCACAGTCAGAGAAAGGGAGAAACTCCAAGGAATTATCTGGAAAAGCAGCTTTTGCTTTTAAATTTGGGCTCTGAAAGCATTAGTTTCGCTTAACTCGATCCCATGTCAGTCCAAGTTGCTAAATTTCCCAAGCTCTATTTTGACATAACACGCCTCCTATCTCCTGCCATCAACACGTGGGAAGGAAGAAGACCTGCCAAAAGAAAATACGTTATAGAGACACAATGCTCAGCTCCTGTAAAGCACCTAAGTGCCTTAAAAAGTCACAGATACCTGATTCTGGAAGCTCATGCTAAGGACATCCTCGTATGGAAAAAAAAAAGGCTTCACCCAGGACATTTCATTTTAAAACCCATGCTCACAGCGGGGGTAAGAATCAGGCAGAGATGGGGCTCAAACTTGATGTTGCCATTTTGGCTGTTGGAGTTGGGAAGGAGTGCATTTCTTCATCTTCCCCGATGTGGTTTTCTCTTGAAGACAGCATGATTAGTCAAAGAAAACACAGAGATACTCTTAAATATCCTCTGTCAGAAAATAAGATCATCTCTTGGCCCACCAAAAGCACATGGGAAATCACAGCTAGAGAAAACTTGTACTTTTAAAGTAACTGAACTAATAGCTGTGCTTGTTCCAGGCACGCTAGCAGCAATTTCATTTCAGAAAGCAGTAATTTCAGGCAGCTCTGCTGCCATGATTCACCATTGTGAATGATTTTGCCTCTCACAGCACACCGGGAAGTGGCATGAATGGCTTATTTTCCTGCTCCAATAAACTCTGACTCGTCATTTTGCAGATTTTTCTTTGTTTCTTATTCATTGCCAACTTAAAAATAATCTGAAGAATAAAAGGAAAAGACCTGAACGGAACGATGATCTCAAAACCTGTTTGGCTGCCTGCATCTGTGTGGGAGCAGCCGCTTCGCTTCCTGCCAGTCACCTGTCCACTGCTTTTCCCCATCCAGTGCGTTCCTGCAAGGCAGACCTTTATCTTTTTGACCATTACTCAAATGTAACAGAATTCAGGAGCCAGATAAAACTGGAAAGCTCTGTTTTGGACAAACTCTGAGCTCTCTTTTTTTTTTTTGTTTCAGCACAGAAATGTAAAGTAAAAGAGACATCATTTTTTCCAGGAAAGTGAAAATGAGTGCATCTCAACACCCGGTTAGCACAGCTGGGGTTTGACCCGATTCATTTTTTATGTGACCCAAGAAGGCAGCCAGGAGGCTGCACGGAGCTGGGCAAGGAGCTTCGTCTTCAGCTGACATTATCACTCCTTAAATTGTTCACAGGTTTGGTTTTCTGTATGTCCAAAAAAGCTCAAGTGCGGGGACAAGTAGGCATCACCACAAACACCCCTCTTTAAATACTGTCTGCTGTGCACACTGGGAGGTTTTCAGCCTTCCTTAAGAAGAGTGATTTTGCTGCAACTCCCCACATGGCTCTGTAGCTGCTTTCTGGCCTGGTTTCCATTCTGTGCCACCTGTGAAAGTATTTCCTATAGTCAGGCAGTGAGCAGGGCTGGCGCAGCACCGCTCATATCAATTAAACCTCTTTTCTCTGTGGGTACATTTGATAGAAGACTTATTTGTATGGCTACAGCCGACCCGTGCCACCACCCTGTCTGCTTGGGCAGGAGCTCACAGGACTTTGCACACCCCTCTTGTGAAGCATTTATCCAATAACCCTACTTCATACCCTCATTTTGTTAGAGTTTAGCAACCAAAAGAGAGACGTTTACAAAGTATAAATACACCTCTGCCAGCCAGACACAGCTCAGTGGGGATGCAGAACTTCTTTGGGGGATGTTGCAGTAACCCCAGATCTCATCCAAAGTTTCATGCCCCGGATGCTCCACATCCAGGGAGAAAACAAATGACTGCTTAACCTGAGCCCCGCTGCTGTGGCTCTAGAAGGGGAAAATTACAGCAACTCAGCCTTTTCCAAATGGAAACGATTATGCCTTTGTTGCTACTGAGGGTGCTGGCTGGCGGGCAGCCCAGGCCCCGCAGGTAATGGCCACAACAGGAGGTGCCGTGGAGACGCTGGCATTTCGTGGCAGAGGAGAAGCAGGGGTGAAGGCACTATCTGCGAGCCCAACACAAACAGCTCAGGGTAAACCCATTTGTCAGAGTGGCAAGTGACCTTTTCTGTTCACCTGTGATTAAAGAACTCGATTTGTTCATTAAGATCAATAAACCAAATTAAGACGGCTGGACGCAGGGGATTCGAGCAGCTTTTGCCATCCCACTCCTTGAACTCATCTTATTAGAGCGGCCTGGGAAGTGGAAGGAGGAACTTGGGGCAGGTCAGGGCAAAGCAGTGCTAAATCTGTGTCTCTCGACCCGTTGTTAATCATCTATTCTCTTTCTATAAATGAATTTGGAATGTGAAGCAAATCAAACTAAAAGATTTCTCCTCCTGGCTGAATACTTCAGGAGCTTTAAGGAATTCAGCTGAGGAACAGGGCTTCATTCAGGGCTGGTGATTAGTTCCACCGTGGAGTGCACTAGACAAGACAATGAGTGGACGGCAGACACAGTGATTCATAGATTACTCTGCCCAGAGATGCAGGTGTTTTAGCAGTGAATGAAAGGAAAGGAGGCTGGGTCCCCTCTCAGCGCGCCTTCCTGGAAGAGGGTTTGTGCAAGTGACTCAAAGTTATAAAAATCAATCTCATAAATGTAAAAGTTGGAGGGTTTAATCAAAATGACACTCATCCTTCTGCCTCTCCCAGCAGAAGCAGCCAGAATCTTGTGGCAGCCCAGAGCCAGCGCTGACAGCAATTGCTTGCAGGGAAGGGGATCCTCTGGTGTAAACAGGAAGAGTTTCCTGAAAATTCTGTGCATAAAAGAGGGATTCAACCCGAGCACTGAAACCATTCTCACTCCCCAAAAATGGCTGGAAGTCGCAAAATGTGTGTGATTATCTAAAGTAGTCGTACCTGGCTGCAAGCCTCTTTTCCTTCCTCAGTACAAAGGACAAACATCAGAGCAAAAGGGTTTTAGCGAGGCTGGAGGAAAGGAGGGAGTGTTGCATCCCTCACTAAAGCCACATCACCAATGCACTTCTGAGTTTGATGCTTAAAATGGGTATGCAAATCCCACATTTCATGCATCACGGGGTGTTTTACGCTTTGGCAAGAAATGAAAGTCACCTAAGAAGCAATTGCCATAATAGGCTGATAAGCACAATAGAAAGACATTTACAGGGCTAAGCATTATCGATGTGCCTGGTTTGGCAGAGTTTCTGTACAGCAAGACGAGTAGCTCGCATGTCAGCAGCATGTGCTCCGTGATTACGATGTGCACATGCAGCACTGAGCTCTGCTGTTCTGCAGGTGCTGCCCGAAACAGGAATTAGGAAGTGTTAAAAAGTAATTTATGTAAAATGTGCATTCTGAGTAAGGCACTGCATTTCTCCAGGATTTCGACCTGTGCAGATTGCAAACATATAGATAAAATGCTTCTATTCATCTTTGTTGAATCTCAAAGGATGTGCTAAACAAGGATGATGAGTAATATCACACAATTCAATGAGCCTGCCTTCATTTTCCACTTGTAGAAATATACAAAATAGATTTATTTTTATCTTTGGTATTGGAGGGAATTGTTTTCTAAAATCAGTTCTCCAGCTCTAAAACGTTCTATTCAGCAGCATTCATGCCAATTGCTACACTTTTTAAACTGGACTTTATCACACACCCTTTACTGTTAAGTAAAGCCGAATTTCTTCTTCTGTTCTCCCTTCCAATGTCCCAGCACAGCATGGAGACAAGCAGCCCCTCGGAGCCCCCTGGCTCCCTCACCTGCCAGCCCTCCCAAAGCCACTTGTTAGTGGTGTGCCATATCACGTTAAATTCAAATCTTTCATTGGCTGGATGGGAAACAGTAATAGAAAGCAGCATTTCAAGGTGATCTGTCCTTCCAAACATAATCTTAACTAATTAATAATTAACCAACGATTTATTGGTCATCTGATACTGCTCAAGATACAAAGTTCCAGGCAATGCACCAGCAAGGAGATCTCCCACGTCCGTGCTTTACCTAATTAAGTACAAGTGAAAGGACATTTCTGCTAACTCTATCAATGTAGAGGACATTTTGGGTGGGAGCAGCGCGAAAGCAATGCTGCTGTGCATCTGGGCTGATCTCTACAGACCTTTCCTGCTCCTCCCTGCCCTCCATTGCTAGTCCTGCCAAAGAGGTTGTCACATCTGCATAAAAAGAACGTCCACAAGCACAGCTCTGAGCCCAGGGGCTGTTTCCCTCCTGACTTGGTCACTGTGGGGCACATCCACCTGGGATCAGGAGTCTGCACCACTGCTCCGTTCATCCAGACTGGCACACACAATGACAGCCCAAAACACCACAACTCATCTTTTGCTTTGCAAACACAAGTGAGAAGAAAAACAAAACAAAACAAAACAAAATCCTACCAATATATCCTAAGTAGGTGGGAGCTGTGGGACATGGGATGTGGGTGGCTGCAGTTTCTGGCTTTTCTGGGCACTCCCCTGCCTGCAAAAATCCAGCGTGCTTGCAGCCCCCTGCTGGAATGAGGTTTCAAAAACTATGCCAAAAAGCAGCATTGTTTTAATTTAGGAGCACGGAGGGGTTATTTTTAGCTGCCATGAGACTGAGCCCCCAGGTTCCACAGGGCCCCTGGACTGTCAGCACCCCTTGGGATGCTCCAGAGACACTGACCACCCTGGGAAGAGCCCACTCAGTATCACATTCAAATAACAGCGATATGTTTGCCTCACTCCTCGGTAATCTCCTGTCATAGGCTTCCAGTTTGGTTTTCTTTTGTTTTGGCTTAGACTAGAGCTGAGCTTGGCAGGGTTATTTCCAGCCCTCTGGTCCATCCAGGATGCTAAAGCACCAGAGGGGCTTCCCACGCATTTTTCTCTTTCCATATTTCCCACTTGCACCTGACAGAAGAAACTGCAAGCAATATAAAGTTACTTCTGATTTCATTTTCACTGCAGACACCTCGGTGCTTCCGAGGATGCCACACCTTTGAGCATCTCGAGCATGACACAAGTGGTGCTTTTTTGGCTCCCAGAGCACAGCCACTGGCTTGGGAGGCACTTGGAGGGAAGCACAATTAATGTGCATTTCTTCCCCATTCTGCAGAGCGTAAAGTGTGTGTGTGTGGGGGGGGGGGGGGTTGGGGAGGAACAATATTGTGTTTCTAATAAACTAAGAAACTTTTTTGACTTTCATGATGTACATATGGCCGTTAATTTCAATGTCATATTATGATTTTTGGCTGAGCCAACAGTATGTATGTATGGATGGGAGCAAGCAAAACAAATGCATTTTGTATTCAAATTTATACAACTCCATACATTTTTATGCTGTTTATTTGAAAATTAATTTTGGCCCAGGCCTCAGAGACAGCAAATGTTGTCAAGATTTGAGGGCTACCTGAAAAGCCTTGGGGACAGCATTACCCTTATGCATAAGAAACAGCAAAATAAAATAAAAATAAATGAATTTCCAAATACGTCATGGCTAATCCCTTGAGCTGACCTACAAATGAATTATAGAGGGTTTGCTACAGGACTGAGTAGATCTTGTGATTTCACTGAGAGATTTATCTTATTTTCCAACTTATTTTCATATCTTATTTCCTTTTCTTTTAGAATTAGACTGTAAATAAAAAAGCAAAGACTGAATGAAGCTCCCTTTCACTGCACTCATATTGGATTGATAAATTAAAAGGGTGAGATGAGTTTTGTACGGCCCATCCTCGAGGATTTGGGAAATTTAGCCGATGCAAAACAAGGCATTAATTTGGAGAGGCCTAGCTACTTACAATGCTTAGAATTCTGACAATGATGAATGGCATCATTCCAAGCAAATGGTAATTTCACTTTTTGTGACAGTACTTTAGAGCAAAACCGACTTTCTTCACACAAAGAATTTGCAATCCTATTGAACAGAGGCTGTACCTGAATATCAGAAATCCTTCATTGTTTAAGTATCATCTGATATTCTTGATTGGCTCCAGACTGAAGGTTGCAGTTGAATTAGGGAGAACGGAGGTTAAGTCCTAACCTTGAAAGATTTAGCAGCCATTGAAACACTGCCTTTGGGCACTTATTGGCCTGTATTTATCAAAAAACTTTTCAATTCAATGAGGGGAGGGAGAAAACACAAAACTTGTCACATTCATCAAGTGAAGCCACTGGAAAGACATCTACAGAAGAACACCCAAAAAGCATAATCTTTCAGAAGAGCTGATAGAAATGGTAATTGGATGGGATGAAGAATAATACTTCTAAAGCAGGGGTATAGAGAATATAGCTAAAAAATCAAGGTCAGGAGAAGAGAATGTATCCTTTTCAACTTAATAAAACTTACATTTGCCTATTGTGTTGTGAAATATATTCCAGGTACCATCTCTAATTTATTTCTGCACAAACACTTCTAAGGGAAAACAGGATTACAGGCAAAATGGAAACGTGTTTTCTTTTAGCATACGTGCAGCAAACATAAAAGCATTGTTAGCAGATACAATTAGGAAGAAAAAAAAAAAGAAGAAAAAAAACAAACTCCAGGACTTCCCTGTTATTTAGAAATGTGGCTCAGCTTTCAGAAACACAGAGAGCATCTTTAAAAAAAGCATATCCCTAAGGCACTCAAGAGTCCTCTTCTATGATTGGCAAAGAGCACTGACATTGTCTCCCAAACAGGGAACAGAAATGATGAATCATAAAAACCTGATTGCACTTCTTCCTGCCTCCTCACTAACAAGCTAATCAGAGACAGCAACCCGAGTGTCATGTGCAAACGGATGAGTTGTGTGGGGATCCCATATTGTCCCGTTTTTATCTGGCACAAACACCTCTGGCCTGAACTCTGAAGGCTTTTGGCACATTCCTTAGGTTTCGTATCAGGGGTCCAATCCAGCTGGTGAAGAAGGGGAAATACTGAAGTGCTGCGTGGCTCTGCTCTGCGGAACTGCACGGATGCAGGTGTCTCCTTACTGACGAAGACATCAGCTAAGGGGAAAAAAAATCTGCAAAAGGTCACTATCTGCAGACCCTGAGCCTCCAGCGGGCTCCCAAACAGTTAACTGAAACAGCACCTACTAGCAAAACATCTCTGTAAATAACCAAGAAATGAAAGCAAAGATGAAAGCATGTGTTAATTTTCTGCAGTCGAGGGAATTTGGCTATGGATGCTTATTAATCCAAGAAATACAGCATTATATTTGTCAAGAGCTTCTTGAGATGCATGGCTGGAGGACTAACCTACAAGTTACGCTGACACTTTCCACAGCAGGCCAGGTGCTGTATTTTTGGGTGATGGTGCCTTCAGCAATAGCACTGACTGACCTGCTCAGAGCACCGCTGCACAGCAGTGAGCATTTATTTTTTTCCAGATGCCTGAAAAGCCACCTGTGCCAACCAGAACTGCAGGTCATCTGCATCTCCTAAACATTACACACAACACACAGTGGGGGTAGGTTAGCGTGGATTCACAGCCACGCTGACAGTCACAACAAAGGACAAAATTACATAGAGGCAGCCCAAATTTAGGGGATGAATATGACATCTGTTCTTCACCAGCTTGACATCAAGAAAGCAGTTACAGTGATGCCCTGGTGTGCTTAGGCATTTGTGAACATATGGTATGTTTTACCAATAACTGCAAATTTCCTTACTTTTATTGTTTTCTCTCACAAGCATGATGTTTTCTTTAATGTGGACCTGTTGCATGAACACTTTTGTTGTGTTACCTGTTTTTCCAGCCTCTTCTCTCTCCACCTTAGCTTTCCTTCCACCAGTTCTGGCCATGCCCTGCTGGGGACCCACCCTTGGGACACCAACTTCCCTGGGCACCCATTTCAGCATTAGGAATTCTGCATCTTTGGATGGAGATCTGCACTCTTGGCTTTCTATTTTCCTCCTTTAAACCATCATCCAACAAGTACCCGATTTTTCTTCCCATACACTCCTTCCCTGCACACAGATTTGTCAGATCTTCCCAGGTTGACAGGTAGCCTCCCCAGGTATTTTCATAAGCTCTTCCTTTTCCTGTCCTGGTTGAACTGTAGATGTCTCTGGTCACTCTTAGCTCTGACTCAAGCAGAACCAGCATTTCCCCTGCTTGCACCTTGCTGAGTCTCTTCCCTTGTCCCACCATTGCCAAGCCAGAAAGAAAACTCAAGGGAAAACTCAGAGATGTTCCTGGGTGGCTCAACATCACATCATTCCTACATGGTCACACATGAGCTAAATAGATATGCACCTCAGAGTATCTGAAAGAGCCAAGGAAGGGCTTTCAAGGGCATGTCCCATAGCCACAGAGGCACAGACTGGATGACACAGTCCCTGTGGTGACTGTGGGACCAGAAAGGTCACCGTGTTGGTGATGAAGGAACAAGGCAGTCATAAGATCAATGCTTTTACGTAAAGTCTATCTGCAAATAGTTGAAAAAACTAAAAATATGTTAGCTATTAAATGGAAAACAAATACTGCATCCGCAACAGGAAAAATTCCTGTATTGCCCACAAGAATTCAGATCCCAATCTCGTATCTCACCCCTCAGAGCTTCTTTTTGACACCAGTATGAGTTTTCACCTAGCACCAGAGTTGAACCAGAGAAATCCAGAGAGTTGAACACTTCTGGATTTGGCCCTCTGATGTTTAGCCACCAATCTTAATTTAGAGCCCACATTCACCAAAATGCCCTAAAAGCAAAAGTTACCTCTCTACTTCAGCAAGCTCCAGGAAAGCAGAGCAAATAGGTCATTATTTGTGGTAATGGTAGCATGTGTGATTAAAAAAAAAAAAGCTATTTTGTAGGAAATCACTGAATTAATTGCTCCACTGCATAAAAAGGATATATTCTACCATGATTTCAGCACGCTTCTCTGCATTTATTTAGCTGCCTCATGCCACCAGTTCCCCCAGCCACATACCGAGGCATCCCTGGGGAGCAACCACAGACATTCCTGGGGACCATCTGCTTATCCCCAGCCCCTAGATCCCCTTTTCCATCCCCACACCGTACCCACCCTTGCTGCAGGGCATTGTGCACTAACAACCATTATTTAATTAACAGATGAAGAAGCTCTGAGAGCCGCACTGGCAGATTTTGAACTTGATCTTCTCTCATTTGCTGTCATGCAAGACCAGATAAATGACAAGTATTTCGAGAGCCTGCAAAGGCCCTTTAGAACAGCTGCACAGGCTTCACCCCTTCTTTGCAGCAGGTTTCTCACTTAAGAAAAAAACACGCTTCATTACATCGCCTCTTACTTGAGCTGCAAGGGTCTATTCAAGGAAGATAAGCCTCTTAGAAATGAAGTAGCGTTGAATTTAGGTTTTGAGTGACGGGAGGAAGGTTTATCCATTCAGCAGACAATACTGCTTTCTCTGCATTAATCTAGGAGGCGGACAATGATCTGTTTTTTAGGCCGCATCTCATCTCTTTCCCACAGCAGAAGGTGATTAGAGTTAGGAAGCAGAGACTGAGAAAGAAAGGCGAGCACTATCTCCCCGGCCCTCCTGTTTCCTGCACGGGCAGGAGGGAAGTTCTCGGCCAAGGGCATCAATCACGGCCGGCCGTCAGGATGTACCGCTTGAGCGCACAGGCTGCGTGCTGGCAGGTGAGGGCTCGGGCATCCCAAGTGCCCATAGAAGGGCCACGCCGATGCCATCGCGATGAGGGGACCCTGCAGTAGGGTGGGAGCCAAATCCAGCACCGGTTGTGCTGTATTTCCTTCCCGTATGCTTTCTGTATCTCCCACAGCCTTCCTTCTCCATCTCCCGGGAGCTTTGGCCGTGTTTCTGATGGGCAAAGTTGGCTACTGGGAACCACGTGGTCATACTCACTGAAACAAATCAGTTGGGTTGGTTGGTTGTTGTGTTTTGGTTTGGTTTGTTTCTTTTTTTTTTTTTTTCCCCAAAAATATGCCTCCAACTATCAGAAAGGTTTCCAAGCACTTCCACTTTACGAGCACACGTGCATAGGCATGAACAGACATGGCAATGAGACGAACACCCTGATATTCATGCTGATACACGAGAGCAAACAGTGAAATACACACATCTTCCTGCATGCAACAAATCAACAGCATCAACGGCTTTGTTTAGGGAATGATGATTGCACCTATATCCCTCTGGCCCTGATAGAGACCTGCACTGTCCCCACCGCAGCTAAGCTGGTGCAAAGCAATAGGGTTCATTATATATATTTCTTTAGAAATGTATTTATTTTTCTCACATTTTCGTCTTGCAGTGTTGTGATTTAACTGTATCTCCCCCACGCTCTTCTGAACAGTTTTACAGGGAGGCTCAGTCTGGACACCAGTAGCAGCTGAGCCCATAACCAAGGACATCACAGCTGCCCCACAGACATCAGACCCAGCAGCCAGGGCACACAGGGACAACACAGACCAACCCAGGTGGCCTTGGGCACAGCCCAGCCTGCAAATCTCTGCCTGCAAAGGCTGAGTAGTTAAAAAATAAAAACTTCCTAAAAGCATTTCTGCTATTTTATGTAATACCCTATGGACAATATTTTTAAATAAGCAAATCTTCTGTAACGTAAACATTTTCTGCATGCCCTGTCCCAGTGCAAAGCAGCACAAGGGAATCCCTTTTCATTGCCAAGATGCTCTGAATAGCTTTTAAGGCCCAACACAGCATCCTTCATTCAGGTTGATGACAGCCCACAGATGAAAACAAGCCATAGTGCAAACCTTCCACAAACAGGGAGCATATTGACACATTTTCCCTTCACCTCTTTGTGCTAAGCCTGTGTAACGTGCACTGGTGAATGGATTTTTGTTACTCTTATCTCCATTCCTCGAAATTCCACAAAACACATCTGTCATGGCATAGCTGGAAAGCCAGCCCCAACCAGCCCGGTGGTACGGCTACGCTGTCCCAGGCCAGCCTCCAGGTGGGAAGAGGCACACACAAACGTCGGGCTCAGTCACCACAATCCATGTTTGGGGTGCAGAGTCAGCATCCTTTTTTTTTCCTTTCTTTCTTTCTTTCTTTTTTATTTTCTTTTTTGTTTCAAGGGGACTTAATTGCTTCATTTCAGATGTTATGTTTAACCTCAGGAAACGGTACTATAGACATGGCAAACAACTTTCTGGTTGTTTCCAATCAGTACCATATTATAAAGTACAGCCAGTTAAGAATCCTATTCATTTTCTTGCCCTGTCATCTTGATCTTATTTGAATGTCTGGGGAGCAGGAGGTGCTTGCTCAGCCCTGCCTTTCAGAAGTGGGGGCAGGAGCGTCTGGGCAATGTGTTGGAGACACTGAAAGTTTTCATTTTGACTCCTTAATGAGAGCGACCTTTGCCATGGGCTGATGAGTTCCATACCTGTCCTGGTGTGCTTTCTGCAAACATTTGACACTGCTCACAGGTTTGACGGGGATATGACTAATGAAGTCTTGGTATAAAAATAATGGGCTGCAATTGCGAGTCATTTGTGTGAAACCAAACTCCTTAAAAACTTGTCTCTGCTCACTTTCTGTTTTCTAAATGAGTCAATAATATGAATCAGATGGCTTGAAGGAATGGACCCCCAAATATTTCCTCTCTCCCTTCTATAAATTAGCTGCCATTTTGTGCAATTTTTGTTGCCTCCAGGCACAGTTTAAATTGGACTGTAGTTACTAAATTGCTGGAGCTATTGCAAAATGTGTAGGCTAATACATAATACCTTGTTTTTGTTAAATGTATAGTAACAGCTCTTCTTGTGAGGTCAAGAGGCCCAGGTTGCTACTACTTAGAATGCATAACAATTTTATGTAAAGTAAAGGGAAGGCAGGCAGGAGCACATTTCTGCTGCAAGTTCTAAATAATCAAAAAAACTTCACGTATTTTTTTCACTGGTTTCCTTTAATCTGCTGGGAGGGCAGGAGATGCCTTTTGCACCGCGAGACTTGTGAAATTAACGGAGGCCATTGGGGAGGGACGTCTCAGTTGCTCACCCTCTGCCATCAGAAGGTTACATTCTACTTAACCAACTCAGCACACCATGAATTCAACCACCCGTACTGTCAGCTTGGAGTCGATAAAAAGTCACAAGTAGAGCAGCAACTAGAAATTCATGAACTGTGCTGCATCCACAACACCATCGGAGGTGCCACCAACGCTTCTGATTTAGCATCCATACTAATAATAAGCATTTTGGTATTTTAAAGCTTCAGCTCTTGGAGTCGTGTGAATATATGAGTTTTAAGTAATTTCAACTCATCGTGAGAACAAGCTTAAGAGAGAACACCTGATATTCTCACCCAAGGTACCTTGGAATTCAAAGACTTGAAGAAAACCAAAAAGAAACCCATGTGCTTCAACTTTCATACTTATGAGGCACCTGATTCATGATTTTTGATCGCCAAAACCTGGAAAACCTGTTATAGAGGCTATGAAAGCCTCTGTCATAAACTATTCTGACTGCTTTTAATCCAGCCTGACCACTGGTTGACGACAACAGGCCATACAACTTCTAACTTTCCTTAATATCTATGTATATTCCCACATAAATTATTTTCAACTCCTCCTTTCACCCCCCCACCCAAAAAAAAAAAAAAATTGCTGGATACAACATAGGGAAAATAAATACATGATGTTCGTGCAGTCATAAGCTTTAGTGTGCTGGTGGAAAAGCATTCACGGGGTCTGGTGTGAGAGCCCATGTGGAAGGGAAGGGGCCACAGTCACGGGGACTGCCAGCCACCACCGGTAGTTTTGTTTGATGTTGAAACACACAATCAGGTTATTTTATATAAGATACTATTTTAGCCACATTTGGATAGGCAATTGAAAGGCAAAGGTCAACATTTTTCCTTCAGTTCAGGGGTATATATACCACACAAGTACAAACACACATTGTGCTTGTGAGCACACATGTACGTGCGGGAGGGTTATGAGTGCGTGGAAGAAATATCTGCACAGGTTACAGACATTTCCCATTACAACCCATGAGTAGTCTCATTATTCCAAAGCTCCTTTGCGTTGAAAATGAACAAAGTTAGGAACACGCACAAACCTTAGTGGGAGCAGGGCCCAAGTACACACTCGGCCGCAGCCTCCAGGTTTGGACATGCTGTTCTTCATCCCTAGGACAAACGTAAAACCCGGTAGGACTAAATATAGACAGTGTTCAAGAGATGTGGTTTTGTTTTGTTTAGCAGCTCCCCTGTGACCCAACAGAAGTTACGAAATGAAATGAGTGTAATGGAGCACTCATTCACTGCTTATTGATGTTGCCTCACCCTTGGGCATATTTGCAAAATTTCCCTCTACATAATAAAAAATGGCACGTCACTGAGCACAGCCAGCAGTATTGTGGGCTGGCACTATTCAAACACAGAGCTATTATCTGTTAAACACATGTTGCTCCTTCAGTACAAAGGCTTTCCTGGACTCAGATAAAGGTGATACTCTTCTAAGCTGCATCTCAGCGAGGATGGCACAATGTGGTGTTGGCGGTGTTGCCCAGAGATAGGACAATTTCTTTGTGCAAAGTTTGCTCATAACAAAAGCCAACTCACTTAAGTGGACTCACAACTACTCTTGTAAGAGACTCCTATACACTTTCATCTTCTTTTTACCGCACAAACAAACAAATCTATCACCACCACCACTTCCTTGCTACCAGCACCAAGCAGCTGCCATCCAAGGAGCACACAAGAAATCCTCCTGCATGCAACCCAGCAGCAACAGCAAGAGAGCAGAAGACACAGAGTCCACCTTTTGCTGTCTTCATTCAAGGATTCACTAATAAATACACATTAATCAGAGCAAAAATCTTTATTCCTGCCCTTCTGGATCAGCCAAGCCCTGGAAGAAGAGGACTCATAAAACCGATCCAGTGCCCAAATGAGCTGCACCCAGACCACCTCCAAGCAGGAAGGTGAATTCGTGAGGTAGCAGTGCTCCTTCAGGTCTCAGCATCTCTCCGAATGAACAACAACCACAAATTCCAGAGAACTTCCATCTCTTCAGCTGCTGACTTCTGTGGCCAGAGAGCATGTCAGCCAGCTTTAGGGGGCACACATCTCCCAGGGTAGTGCCCAGCCTCCTTCTGCAGTCAGTGGAGGAAGACATGTCTGATGTCCCAACCCAAACCTATAAGCTCATCGTGGTCTTTGGCCCACTCAAAGGGCTGAGGCTGCCACATCCACCCGGCGTACCAACAGCTCGAGCCAGCCAATTTGAATCTCATCCTGTGAGGCAGCCTACAGAGAATTTATCTCATACTTGCCTATTTCAAAGCCTCTCATATTTTCCTTTAAAATATGTGGTATCAGCTTCAGCAGAGAGAGTGTCCTTGGCCAAATTATCCAGCCCTCTTGGGGATTTTCTACTGTATCAACTCCACCTCTGTTTTTGCTGGCTCAGACTTGCTTATAGGTAACTGTGCACACACTTCTGCACTCCATGAGAAGTACAGTGTTCATTGTCACTAGTTCTAATTTGCAGTTTGGGTACCCAAACTGGGCAATTAGAAATCCACTCCTTCCAACATTTTTGCCAGCAGTTTCAAGTGGGCACAGAATTAATTGTAAAATTGTACCTTACACCCCAAAACTGGCTCTGAAAAAGTTGGATGTAGAGTATTGAATGCTTCACAAATATATACACAGCCAAGAAGAAAATGGTGCAAGCCAGACAGAATTCCTTTTTAGTGTATCTCCTTAATTCAAGGGGCCCGTTATGCAGTGTTCGGGACGGGAAAAGGAAGACTTGTACCCACATCGGGGGGTGGTTTATGTTTTAGCCACCAACTTTCCTTTCTGCTCACACAAGGGCTAATTCATAGGTTAAGTGGAGGATTATAGATGATAGAAATGCAGCAGCCCTTTCCCTTTCCTCCCCATGCTTTTCATGTAAAGAGAAAGAAGGCTTCTCTCATCCCTTCTGCAAAAGTGTCGACATTTCCATAGCCCCGTGAGAGGACCTGCCATTTCTGTCACTCCACTACTCCTTGTCCCTTTGTCCTCACAGCATCTTATTTCAGCCCAGAGAAGAATAATTCACTGCTTCAGAAGATAAGAGCAGATTTCCTAGGAAATGCCTCTGGAAGAAAAGTGCGGGCTATGGCCATGCACAGGGCCCTTCTTTCACCCATTTGTGAGGGTTTTGCTACCAACTTTAACAGCAGCAAAATCATCCCTTTGTCACATGTCTCTCTCAAAGCAGCATCTCTCTTAGCACAATGGCATCTGCAGAGTTGCTGGGTAGCGTCGGTTGCATTTTGTCAGAGGGAACAAGGTGATGGCCTGGCAAACCTTAACTAAATAGCAACTGAGAACTTAGAGATACTAAACAAATAGTTACAAATTAAAGGACTAAGGTTGCAAAGTCTCACACTGACAATAAATACCTGTGCATGAACAAGCAGCCCATATAGAGCAGCTCGTGACCCAAAGACACCAATGGGCACCTTTGCAAATTTCAGCTGTGGGTTTGCTGACAAGAAACCTTTGTGGGTTTTTTGTTGCTCCGAAAAAACACAGTGAAAGCTGCAGGCAGATCCATTATGCAGTCGTGTGTACATTGCATTCCCACAGACAACTTCTATATGCTGCAAATTGCTGCGTTTTCTATAGGGAGCAATTGTGTTGTTGAGTACAACAGTAAACAAAGCTCTTATAAAACTCATGCAACTGTTTTGCTGGCATGAAAATTAAGGCTTCCCTTAGTGTTCCAGTAACTTAAACACTTTCCTTTGATAGTTTCCCTTTTGTTTGTTTCAATTTTGTTTGTTTTAAAGAAATACTTGGAATTTTAGCACAGGATCTGCCAGCCGCCCTTTTTCTCGACTCCTCCCTGTTAAAAACCTTGACTCCTTTTGGAGTGCACAACAGAGACATTTGCTGTGTTCCCAGAGGGAAAGAGGAAACAGGGGAAAAAAGTGAATTTGAGAAATGTCTTTTTTGTGTGGGATACACGCACATTCCACCACTCCACACTTGTTCTGGGGTAAGACAGATGGGAATCCCATATAAAAGCCTCTCTTTGGGTTTGGAAGAGCAAAGTGAGGAACCAATAAATAAATAAATGAATAAATAAATAAATAAATAAATGTCTTTTCATGGAGGGGGAGAAAAAAAAAAAAAGAAAAGAAAAAACAGTTTAGGAACATCTATACATGTTTTTCAGGCATTTTCTATGGAAACCTTGCCAGAGCTCACAGTTTCCACCTTAGGTACATTTTCCCTAGTTAATTAAACCCTCTTTCCCCACATGACAAATGGACCCTTCTCAGGAAAGGGCACGACTGCAGGCACGGGGAAGTCAAAGAGGGCATTCTTGTGATCGGACATGAAATACGGACTTTCAAAATAGAGATTTTGAACATAAAGGACGAATAACTTACTGCATCCTCACAGCAAAGATAATTTATGCATCCTTTGCCTAAGTGAATTTTTGCTATCTGTTTATTTTCTGTTTAAAAAGCCTATTTATCTGGTAGGATGTATTTTTAAAATGTACTTCCCACGGTCCTCCTCTCCCGTACAGCACTTACATGTTTCCCAAGCCAAATTCATTAGAAATATTGTCTTGATGATATGTGAGCTCTCAGGCATGGGGTGCTTTTAACAAAAACATGGAGAAAGAGCAGGGTGAGCTTGGGGCTGGTACCGCTGAATCCCTTGGGAGTACCCTTGCCAACAGGATCCCAATATCTTGAATTATGAGAGCAACGACCTAAAAATCATGAGATGCTTCATATTTTAAAAGATACTGGGCTTTGTGCTCCAGGTCGTTTTCAAGAAGTGCTTTCACACTGTATTAAACACAAACCTAGTATGAGCACACACAAGAACACTGGCAGACAAGCCTGTTTTGTTGTAGACCAAGTCATTCCTATACATGACCTTGACTTACGGGGGCTCAAAGGGCACTCAGAGAAGTAAAAACTAAAAGCTCTTTCACAATTCAGAAGAAAGAGTGACCAACCCATGGCTTAGTCAACGCTCTTTGTTTCAGTTTCCTCATTTTGCAAAACAAGGATAATTAATTTTCCCAAAGCCCAGCAGCATTATCTGTCCCAGCTAGCACTAGAAATACTACCTGAACAGTGAATAATCACTACATTCTGCCAATTCTGTTCTTCCAGCTCCATGAAGACATGATGAACCTGCAAGCATGCTGCCCACCCACCCATACAACACAGTTTCCCCAGGGCGCCCCGTCCCTCTCTATGATTCTATGATTCTCTTTGGATGGTCAGTTGAGTTCTCAGAGGAAAACACCACACTGCTTGCTCTGCAGCCCCAGGGCCTCCCAAACAGTCTTGGGGTACCCACTGCAGTGATGAGGGCTGCCTGCAGATGCATCCATCTCTTGCCAGGTGGAACGCTGCCTTCATCTGGATGGTGGTTATTACTTACCAGGTATTAGGAACAGGGAAAAAGCATCCCAACATGGTGCCTAAAACCTGCAGTGAGCCTGGTAGGTATGCAGCAGTTTTCTGCTGTGCTTTAGGGATCAGAAAGCAGTGCAGAGGCAGGACGGTGCTCTGCAGCCCTTGTGCACATGGCACAGGGACTGCTGGCAGTGGTTGGCAGCTCCTCACACAGCCCCTGAGCTGCAGGATTGGGCCCTTAATTGCTTAAAAACACACTGCCCACCAATAGTTACCTAATTTAGCAGAATATATTACCTCTCTGCTTCATAAATCTTAATTAAAGCTGTTAGTTTTCCTATTATATGATCAAGAAACGCCCCATTAAAGTTAAGCATTTTCTCCAAGTAATTATATACATTATGTGGCGTGAGTGTAAAGATGCATGCAACGTTCCGCTCCTCATTATTTTGCATACCCTGAAAAGCACTATCTATTAAATAAAAAACTTGCAGAATTTCATTAACACGCGATTTTTTAATCTCCCAAAAGTCGAAGCTGTCCCACAGGAGTGTATACACTCACTGTTGGCTCCTTATAATACAATTTAATGCTCACAAACACAACTAAAGTATTTAAGCATTTACAGAGGTTGTCATAAGTGCTTTTCTTATTTTTGATCAAATTCAAGTCTACACTTAATACAGTTAACTGTAGTTATTTAATTTCAAAACTCAAGAATCCAACCTCAAAAATTTATAACAATATAAATGTAGTTACATTGATATAGGATATGTATGCGACTGGGAAACCATTTTTCAGTAAGAAGTGTAGAATTGTGAGATCTAAAAGGAGTTATTTTTAAAAGTAAGCATTATTTCAAATAAACCTTGTCAGATTTCAAATAATATTTTTCTATTCGTCTGCAAAATGATTTTATGATGTTTAGAGGTGTGCTTCAAGCCGGTGCTAAACGCAACCAAAAACTACATGTACTTTAATTATGCCTTCCCTTTTGATGAGAATTTCATGTAAATACAGAACAAATATTGAATCACGACACTGCAAATATCTTAAATACATTATTAACCAAAGCACTTCATTTCCTAGCAACTGGGTAGAGAAGTGAAATTTGGAAAATTATTCTTAGTTCCCCTAAGACGCCGACTTTATTGCCCAACCACATTAACAATTAAAAGGTGTGTGCAAGATGTTAGATGTTAAAATATAATGGAAGGAGCTTAACATCTGCTCATTTAAGGCAGGGAACCAACTCCTTCCCTTCAAAGTCACCCAACCAGCCTTGCAAGAACGTCACATTTTACTTTTAAGCAAAATATTATTCTCCAATAACTGCGTTGTCGATCCGGCACATGAAAAAAGGAAGAAAGAGAGGCTGCCCCAACTGACGCCGATAATTCCAAGCCAGTGCAGTTTCCTATCATCCCTCAGAGCTGACAGTACATTATTAATTGAAACACTGTGCTGAACTATGTCCTCCTCTGAAGTAAAAGTAATATCATTATATCCCATAAGCAGAAATACCATTCTCACCTCTGCCCGAAAAACCTACAAACCAGCTTAAAAACGCGTGAAACCAAACAGCACACAGCCACCCTGTTTGTGTGTCAGGGCTGGGAGGGGGTCCATAAATCATGACACGTATTCTGCAGAAACAGATCAAGGGAAATATCAAACGTGTGATCTTATGTAATACATTATGGAAGCATCTTGGATAGCTTGATTTCCGACTCTCTGTCTGAGGGGTTTGCAATGGGTTTTTTTTCCTGTTCTTAATTTTTGCAGAGATGTAGCTGCATAAATAACTGTGTTTCCTGGAATCCCTGAAACGTCAGACCAAACATATTTTCCAATATTAAATGATTGCATTCCATTATATCATTACCACTTAGAATAGGCTATAAATCTGTTGACTGAAGAGTTTAATAGCAAAGCTTGATGTTTTCTATACCTTACTTTCACTAATAGCAAATCGGCCTCTTCTGAAACATTAGCACGTTACCCTTTCTAGTAAAGCATATCAAATCACATTAGTGAAAAAGTTGCCAAGTCAAATGGAAGTTTGGTGCCAGTTTTCTTTTTCTTTTTTTTTTTCCCCTTTCTTTCTTTCTCTCGAGAGGCAGAGAGTGGGAGTGCAGGAGAGGGGGATTAAATTTCTTACTAAACTTGTGGCAGTGAACATAAAATATAATAACAATCCTTTAACATTCCTATCATGATTTCGGTCCTGATACTTAAAGCAGCTGAGAACTGAAGGAGTTAATGCTTTAAAACGTGCAATAATTTAGAGATATATGTTGCATGACTTTCAGTAGACATTTTTTTTCCAAGACAGACCGGAGCAGGCAGATCAACTTAGCAAAAAGCAGCAGGGAAAAAAAAGGGGGGACTACAACCAATCAAACCAAATGCCAGAGCAGAGGGCAAAGGGATATGGAAACTGAGAAGATAGACTTCCAAGTCCTTTCCTGAAAGTGCTTGGATTTTGAGGAGAGTCCAACATCGGCTGACAAAAGTGTCTTTGTGCTGCGACACTGGGGAGAGCAGAGGAGAGCTCGGGAAACCTAATGAAAACAGGGCAAGCCTTGTACATTAGACCCCATGGAGAACTTTGAATCATATGAGCTGCAGACAAGCACCGAGTATGTAATGCCAAATTAAAGACCACCTAATATGGGCAGCGGTGACGCACACTGGGGCAGATGTACTCATAGAGCACACCCCAATCCCACACCCTGATCCCACCGGGCGCCCTGTGGAGACTTGTGCCCCCTTCATGCATTGAGGACAATGGAATACACCTCTAAAATGCTTTTTCTGCTATCTGCTCAAATGCTAGTAATGTTAACACATTCACATTGCGTGCTCAAGGTGTGGGACTGAGATGTCAACTCTTCAGCCCTCCAGCACTATCACCTCTTTGTTTCTGATGATAGACCGGTTGTACTTCTCCCCTTTAGAGGAAATCCACCACTGTGCCTCTATTCAAGGTGCTTGCCATCAGCCCCCTGCCTGCTATCACTTTCCCATTGATCCCATCACCTCGTTTCCATCCTTCAAATCAGACAGGGCTTTCAAATAGAGCTGGCCTCAGACCTTGCCACCACAGCACACTTTGGGCTCTCCACTCACCAGAAAAATATCCCATTCCTACTACACATCCTCAAATTGCCACCCACCCCCAGCAGAAAGGAGCTGTGAGGTATCCATGGCCCCGCTGGAAGCGGTGGTACATAAAGGTATGCCTGACCACATGGTGCCTTGTAACATCACAGTGAGCACAGCCCAACATTCATGCAAATCAGAAAAATAAAGCTGCACTTAGTTTGCACATCAGGCCTGAAATTCTCCTCCTGATGGTTTTATCCTGTACTGCCAGTTACTACAGATATGCACTTCACATAAGCACAGTAAAAATCTCCAAAGGCACAGGCATGTGAACAAGTGAAGCAGTTAGACAGTCCTCTGCAGAGATTGGTTATTTTTCTCCTACAAACTTTGGAAAAACCTGTTTTTAAAATAACCCAAGCAGCACCCAGAACAGCTTTGCCAGGGGCAGCTCCATGGGGCCACATACACAACCCATCACCGCCATGTATTAAATGGATTTGAAGCACCAGACTAGTTTTTCAGCTGGTGTAAACTGGCATTGTTTCTTAACAGCCAACACACCAAACACATCCTCTCCTTGCGAAGGGCTGGATGTGTCATAGGGCAGACCGTGCACTCAAGGCTCTTACAGCATCACTTATGGAAACTGTGGTCTTCGGGGTCTTGAGTGCACTGAAGCCATGTGGGGTTCAGGGTAAGCACACTGGTTGGGAGAATGAACATGGAACACTATTGTTTCCTCTTTTGATCAATTTGGTGCCGTTTTGTGTAAATGCCACCCTTGGATCCATTACCCTTGGATGCCAGCTTGGAAAGGGAGGAGAGAAAGGAGAAGGGACAAAAAACAAGCTAACTAGCAGGACCTTGACATAGTTAGAAAAGACTAGTCACTTCTCAGCTCTGAATTACAAACATTAAAAGAAAATCCCCTGTATTTGAAGTAACACTTGGGAAAATGATCATTGCTACCCCAGCAGCAATTCAGCCAACTTCTCTCAATTCCCCCCAGCAACGCCAACCGTAGCGAGGTCACGATTTTGTAAGCACCCCCCATGGGCCAGACCCAAGTCGCTGCACCCAGCGGAAAGGCAGGGCGACCTCCAGCTTTGGTGGGATTGCCCTGGATTTGCACCAGTGTCACTAAGGGAAACTTTTGGCCCAATAATTCCTTAAATACACAAACTTTCCCTGCCCCCCACTGACCGCAAAACCTCAGGGAAGTCAGTGGTGTTGCAAGGCTGCAGCTCACTGCAGCACTCGGCAATTTATGCAAGATATTTTCTGGTACCGTGCATGTCTAGCAAAAAGTGCTCTTCATTTATACTACAGCAACTCCACTGGATGATCCCCCAGGTTCTTTCTGCACAGATGGACCCTCAGCCATTTAGAAAACCCTGGCTTTTTTATAGTTCTGTAAGAATAATCTGTGTTATCGTTAGTTACATTGAGGTACTTTTTCTTGCCCTGCCTCTTCCTTCACTACACCTCCCAGTGGAGGGTCTGCTCCTCTGCACTACTTCTCCAGACCTTTTTCACTCACTGAACCATAATAACAACCAAGCTCCAATTTACATCTTTTTACAGCCCCAAACTTGCTCCCATCTCTCCTCAAGGTGTTATTTTTTTACTCCCTCATCGCAGCCCTCCCAGACCTTTGTAGCACATTGCATCCTTGCAATATTTCTCTTTAACCAAGGAGAGAAAATTTTGTTTCCTCCTTTCTCCTCCCATTTCTTCTGTTCCCTCCTTGTTGCCCACGTTTCCTTCCCACCCCTGGTCTGCAACGCCACCACACTTCAACAGCTCAGCACATCCACACCCATAATTACCCCAAACTCTACAGAAGCGTGGATTTTCTTCAGAAATTACTGAGCAGTCCAAGGGTACTCGCACCCATCAAGTTAACTCGGGTCCCTCATTGCCACTCAAAGGAAAGATTTTTCCATTCATTACCACTGGCATTTGCTAAGGACTGACTATTCCTCAGGACAAACACCAGAGCTGCTGCCATCACAAAGCAGGCGGTGGGAGCGAGATGTCTTTGCTGCATACCCAACACCTGAGGGCTTTCCAACATTGATATTAAATCTATGCAGAGCACCAACAGAGAGTGTGCATCTCATTTTTTCAAGCCGTGTGATTTCTGAGTCGCTTGTTCAATCATTTTAACAATTCCAAAAGAACATGACTTGCACCACACGTGTCTCTTCAGTGGGAACCGTAGGTGATGTGATCAAAGTTAGCCTACACCTAATCAGCATGCGAGAAATAATCAAGGAGCCTTTTTTTTAAGATGTGTTCAATTCAGCAAAGGGCAAAGACTATTAGTCTTTTCCTTATTTACTGCAGTTTGGGTGAAATTCACATTATTTTCATTAATATCATTCCCGCCATATCAATTATTATAAGGTGCACTCAATAACGTGGCTATGTTATACCTCGAGCAAAGTATCTTTCAAGGCGGTTTCTCAAGCAAACAAGATTTACATCCTAATGCAAGATACACGGCTGTACCAAACCAATGCCATATGTCTCTTTCCTCAGCCATCGCCCCAGTGACATAATCCGCCTGCTGGATTTGACGTGCAAAAGAATGTCAGAAACTCCTCAGAGGAAAACATGCAACACAACAGAAAGTTGGATGGTATTGATTAAAGCCCCGCTTCAAAGTGTGTTGAAACAACATATTCTCCCTACTGCAGCACAAGAAACCTGTCACAGCGTTTCTCCCAGCAAGTCACCCTAGTGATACGTGGGGAGGAGGGTCCCATGTGGAAGGATGTGGGTGTGCACTGAGCACCCCCTGCCCACAACCCACTGGCTCTCCAGCCCTGCAGCAGCACTCACACAAATCCCTACACAGCAGCATCTCCGCTTTGTCTGCACACAAAATTCCTGAACACCTGGATGCTTCCGTGTCACGGAATAAATGCTTGTAGAATAAAAATTTACAGCCCCCCACATGCATTAAATTTGTTTAAACATTTTTCAAAGCTAGTACCCCCCCTCTTATTTTTTTTTTCTAAATGGTGAGCAGTATTTTATAATGGAGCGCCAGCTCTCCAGCGAGCCTCCATTCTTCCAGCCCTGACAGACTGTTTGTCAGCTAAACTCCCCTTGTCATGTATCCCCACCACTGCCAACTCATGCATGGAGACCTTCACTTTTACTGCTACCACTTGCACCCTGCGCAACCTTTGTCATTGATCACTGATCCAACCCAGTGCCCACATGTTCTTCAAGTGCCTACACAAGTAATGAGGTACTTGTGGTGTAAAATTAAACTGTCAACTGTCAGCGATTGATAACCACAGCGAGAGCTGACCTAGAACACCTGCACCCGTGGCCAAGACAGGTGTGACACGTTTGATCGCTGAGCCCTACTAGTCAGCGTGACCCGCCGGTGTCCCTCCATGGATTTCGCCCCTGACAGCGATGCCGTATTTCAGCCCCAGGAGCAGCCCCTCTCCTCCATCCGTCCGCTTGGATGGTGGCTGCAACACGAGCGACACCAGGTTTTCATGGCAAAATACAGAGCCAGAGCATCTTTCTGTCCTCATCTCCTTGTCCCCCTCCTCATCCCCAGCTTAGCAGCAGCCCATACATTCAACAAGGCTCTCACCCCCTCGATTGGGGTCTTTGTGAGTAGGCTGTCAGGGCCTCCACTCCCTACACATATTGATCTAGGAACAGTGCTGAGTATCTCTTATAATTAGTTTTGTAGCATAAACCTGCTGTCCTGCTCCTCGCACCATGTGGTTGTTTGTGGCATGCATTGGTGCTGCAGGGAGCACAGGTGGGAAATCGCTGTTCCCCCTTTTCAGCCACTTCATCACCTCCACAGAGAAATGCATTCTTCTTCCCCCACTGTAATTACTTCTAAATGTGGTGACTGCACAATACTAAGCCTTCAGTTTGCACTCGAGTATTTTGTTATATTTTTGAACTATTGATTTTCACTTTGAGCAAAAAGGGTCTTTTCAGGCACACCCTGTCTTTTAAACCCCCTCGAAACACATCAGAAAATAGCAGCAAGGAGGGCTCTCCCCTCCCCTCCAACAGTTGCACTATATTAAGTTTGTGTGATGAGAAGATAAAAATCTATTAACTTGCTGCTGACCTTATCGACACAAGGATCTCTGCAGACATTACAGGAACCATATCTCTTCTGACTTTTACATCCAGAACCTCACACGCCAGCGTCCCAGACCAAATATAAAATCACAGTGATGAGTGTGACGGTGACATGCGCAGCCCCACTGCCACTGCCTGGCAGGGACACGGGCTCCTTAGGGGCCCAAGGCCGGCTGCTGCCCACAGTTTGCCTTCAGGGTGGTTTTGTGGCCATATGTTGCTGGGGGCTCTGCATCAAAACCACTTCCCTACGACCATATGCTATGAGGCAAACATGCTGGAAAACAGCACGGCTTTCTGCTCCCCCGTATCACCATGATGTATTGCAAACATAATTAAAGGTGAGTAACGCGTGCGCTCCTGTTTTGGTTAATCATTCCTGTTTGCAACTGAAGCTGGTATAAAACAAACCAATTTTCAAATTACACCAGAAGTCTGTCTACATGCACATTGCTCATGCACATATCTGCATCCTGCATGCACCAGGCTGCTCCCTGCATGGGCAGCAGATCTGGGAAGGTGAAGGCTTGGGGATATTTTTTTTAAATAGGAGGCTGGGAAACTGCATAAATGCTCATGTCACCAAAAGCTAAAAATGCAGGGGTATTTACTCAGTAGTGTATTTAAGGGGATTTTACCCAAACTAGACTGTGGAGTCTTCCACCCTAGAGATCTTCAGAACACATCTGGATGAGGTCCTGGACAACCTGCCTGGGGGGGCCTGGCGTGAGCCGCCTCAGCTCATCCCTGGAGAGACACCAGTGCCCTGTCCAGCTCTCTGACCCCAACCTCTTGCAGGATGGGGACTGGCCCATCCCACACCCCATTCCTGCTTCAGCCCCTGCTTTCCTGCGAGACCTCTAGGAAAGTGGTTTCACTTCTGTGTGCCTCACATTCCTCTTTCTCTCGATAACAGTAACTGAGAGGTGCTGGAGAGCTGGTCGCAGTGCCTCAACATACTTGAACCCCATTCACATCATGAGCAATAAAAATATTACAAACACCTAAGCATGAAGGAACAACACTGTTCAAGCCACTGCTGCCTGTGGTTTTGCAAAACAAAATACTTTACCCACAGGAAAAAAAAATTATCAACAGTTTTCCCTTTTTTGCAAAGCAAATCAAGTACAATGTAACATGAAGAGAAGTTATGGGGATGAAGAGAAGAACTGGGGACACTCCTTTTATTGGCAGAAGAGCAGCCCCAACAACTTGGATGCCGACTGGAACCTCTCTGGGGCTTGGAGATGCAATTTGGAGCTTTGTATGAGGTGAGCTCGATGGAGGATGGCAAACAGCCGCCGTTAATCAGCTGGTTCTGATGCTGATATCGGACATTAAAACTGCACCCTCACCGTCAGCAAGCAAACCTCAGTATTTTTAGTGCACACCCGGCCTCTCTTCTGCTTCTGTGTATGAAGAAGAAGACAGACTGCTTCTCACCAGCTTTCACTTGCTGCAGGCAGTGCATGCTGAGATCCCAGAGCCAAGCCGGGTTGAGGGGAGATCAGAATGTGAACTATGCCTAGAGCACCACGCGTCGCCACTCCACGCGAATGGCACATGCGAAGTATTCCAAAGTAGTGCAACAATCAAATTATTTGGGTCTGCAGCCTCTTTCTTCTCTCCCCCCACACCCAGAGAACATCCCTGCTGTTGTTGTTGTAGCTGCAGAGCTGACCAGGAAACTAGAACTTTCCAACCCACTCAAATGGGCAAAAGAGCCGATTTCAGAGCAGTGAGGACAAAACAAGGCCCAGATCTTAAGGTTTTCAGCCCAGCACTTCAACATCAAGAACAGTGCACACCTATTGGCATCAAAAAGAGATGTGTAAAAGTAAAATTAAACAGCCAAACTCTTGAGCATCCCATGGGACAAAAATGTTGGCAAAATGGGACATCAAAGATAGGTTGTTTACGTATTGGGGAACCTGTCTGCTTGTCTCTTCGCATTGATTTTTACGGTACAAAAATATTATTTCAGTGACAAGGATGTAAACCTTATTCAAAACAGGATTTAAACCATATCCTGCAAGTGAGGCATCTCTTCAGATAGCCTGCCTGCTCTTACAGCATACCACAGGCATGCTGATTTTAGTCTGCAGTGTTTGTTAAGAGGGTCACAATATCAGGAAGCAGGAGAAGGCTCATCAAAGCAGCATTGCTCGCCTTCGCCGCTCATCAGCTAGACAGTACCTTGTTTTTTAAACTCCAGCGGAAATGCATCTCCAGTGACCCATTGTTGGAAACTTCCTTTTGTCTTTAAGTTTGCTGGAAGGAGTATGGGGGCCCCTTTTAACTCTTTTCCAATAGGTAATTTCCCTTAATTAAGGCTCTCATTACAAGTGAGAATTTATCAGACGTGATTAAAGAAGCATCTTGTCCCTTTCCTATTGCCTCAGAGGGGGCACATTTTGATCTCCCAGGGCGCGTTGCGAGCACAGATAAGAGCAGGCTGCGAGCTCGGAGATCACAGCAGCAGCGTGGCCTGCCCACAAAGTTCATGTTTGGATGTCAGCATCCCCCAGGCTTCCCCCGAGTTGTGGAGTGTCGCAGCAGCCGGGCTTGGGGGGCAGGAAGAGGCCAGAGCTGCACAGAGCCCAGGCCAAGGCATCAGGCTGCCCCTGGCTTCTTGGAAGCCCCCAGGCTGCTGCAGACAGGCCACGGGGCTGAATCAGAGCCCCGGCCTCCGCTCAGAGCCATCCATTTCACATGGAGCGCGCCCTCAGCGTGAAAGTGCGCCTCTACCAGCACCGCCAGGACTTTCATTTTAAAGTGAAAAACAAAACCAAGGAGCACAGCCCTTCCAAAGCACCCATAGGCACTTTCCTATAGAAGAAGGCTGAACTGCTGTGCATGCGATGCAGAGCTCGCCACACCACACTCCCACTGTCACACAACATGTCTGCTCTGCAGGTGCAGCCCTCAACCACAGCCCTGCACCTGATGCTGCCGGCCCACAGACCAACTCAGGGTGCTCTGGCTGCAGAAAGGGCCTCCCATTCTCTCCAAAGTCAGCTGCACCGGCCCGGTATGTTAAAAATGTCCTTGTGCTCTCAGTCATAGTGTTTACTTTCAATAAGCATTAGTGATAAAGCCGTAGGTAGGAGTGCTGTTGTACAGAGTAACTGGAGGTGTTTGTGGCTAAACCAGCAATAGCAAAACTCAGGATTGGATTTTAAAAGATTGATTTGTACAGAAAATCCTTCCCCACCTGCAATCTTACCACTGAAAAGACAACAGCATGTACCAGCTCTCATCGATGATCCACTGTTTAGAGTGACACTGAGCATACAGTAAGCATTAACAACGCCATAAAAAAGCAGCAGAGGAATTTTCCAAACATTAAAATACCCTTAGCTTGCAAATAACCTAAAATCCAAAGTGCATTCATGTCCTCTGGCACCCTCAACATCTGTGCCCCCTTGCCCTCACACGAGCATACATTCCCTTCCATGAAAGATACCATCAACCTTCAATCTTATTTTTCTCACATAATGTTAATCAAGAGCTAAAAAGATAATTTCCTTCTCCCACAAAGCAATTCCACTGTGGTGGAACAAACTGTTATCTTAAGTTTCACAGAGCAATTGTTCAATAATTCCTGTTTGTGGCTCTTTTCCAAATCCTTGAGAATAGCTCCGACTGCCAACCCTTCAAAAAAAAAAAAAAAAAAATTTTTTTTTAAGAGAGAAAAAAGAAAAAAGAATTCAAAAAATCACAACAGAGGCTGAAAATCACAAGCTGTCACTCAGGGGTTCGGCGATGGCACACTCAGCCATTTCTCAGAAGGAGCTCCAGCCCTGTGCCTCTGACACGCAGAAATGCACCGTCTGCCTGCCGACCATTGCCTGCACACTGAGAAGCTCCAGGGCTGTGAATGCGTCGCACCGCTGCCCTGCAGAGATGGTGCTGTGTTGGCTTGGTGGACTCGGTGAATTGGAAGCTCCGGGAGGAAGAAAGCAGAAGGACACTTGGCAGTGCTGTAGGGTTTTCAGCATGCAAAGCACACAGCGAGCTTTGTGCGATTAATGTTTGTTAAAGAAGAATGAAACGGTGTTTTGTTGCACGAAAGGAAACCGATAACGTGGATTTCTGCAGCGAAAGTAATAAAATGTTCTGTTTCTATGGAAAAATGTAATAAATAATAACAACGGCCCTAACTCATAAAGCACCCTTCATTTCAGTGCTGTTATTAATTTTAGCCCGTGAGCTCACGGAGGAAGGGACGGTCATTTACGCCGCGCTGGACAATGAGCAGCACAACAGGGCGCTGCCCGGCCCGCAGCTGGGAGTTCCCGCAGGCTCACATCAGACACCCATCGCTGCGGTGCAGTGCAGCGCTTCGCACTCAGCGGCCATTTCGTCCCTGAGCCCAGCAGCAGGGAGGGAAGGCCATGGGCACTGCACAGCCACCTGGGGCTGGGAACACATGGCGAAGGTGACTGGTGCTCCAATGGAGCAATCTGCAGCCAGTGAGAGGCAGTGTGCCGGGCTGGAAGGTGATTAACCACAATTTTAGCCTTCTTTTATGTGTTCCTTTACATTACTTTGGTGGAAACGCACATATCCCAGTGAAGACACTTCATTCTGCAGAGTAAAATAGAAGAATCCAGCACAGACAATTTTTCCCCTTCTTCCACCCTCTCTGCTCAGAGTAATGCGGCATGCTTTTCAGGGTTGGAATACACTATTTTACTCAGTCCCTACCATTTGGTTTGGTTTTGTTTTTTGACTGAGCACAGCTAAGAACAACCTGACCGTTCTGGAAAGATGCTCTCCAGGTTGCAGAGTGAAAATAAACAGATATAAATAACCGGCAGCAGCAGAAGGGCTTGGCTGGGCCCACACCTGCACATAGGCAGGGAGATTTCAGGTAGAACCAAGACGAAAACAAAGCTGAGCAGGGCAAGATGGGCTCCCAGCAGCCTTCCTTCTGCGCTCAGCACTGGAGGTGGGGGCTGAAATAGCTGTCAGAAATTAAGATATCTGCTAGTTCTTACTCTTTTCCACGAGTTGCTCAGCTAGCAATGCTTTAAGGCTGAGTTCTATCCCAGCTTCCCTTATACAGATCCCACTGAGGTCATCTGAATCCACCCAGAACAAAACACGGGCTGGAGACCACAACTCCATTTCGCCCCAAATCCAGATCTTTGTGCTAACTGTTACAGCCCAGCACTTTGAGTTCTCTGTGCTTGCAGACGGGGGCCTTTCCTTTAAGCTCCTCCCAGCTCACCCTGGGTAAAGCACACATACGCGCACAGGACTTAACACCCTGATCCTCCAGGATAAACTATGAGCCTGTAAATCACCACACTTCCACAAAACAATAGCTACCTCTTGTTTAAATAAAACTGCACCTGCTGTATTAACATACCACCCAACAATCACTTTGTTTTTCCCCAGGAATCCAAGCTGAAGCCACGCTGCTTCCTGACCTATATATTGGAAGACTTATTCTTAGAAGGGTACAGGAGCCCTTCATGGTAATCACCTTCCTTCCTTCTTTTGTGCTAGGGTGCTATGCATTTTGTTTAGCTTTCGACAGGTTTATTTCCATTGCAGCCCTCCAGCTTCCAAGACCTGTTGCAAGCATTATTTGGCAAATGTTCTCTTTTTCCGTTTCCCATCCTCGATGCTCACAAGCTCTTTAATGCTCTTTGGGCCATTTTGAACTGTTTGCAGCAGATCTTTCTCCCACTAAGTTTGGGCAAAGCAGAAGCCAGCTGAAGATTTCTTCGCCAAATGTTCTATAGTCACTAAATCATTTTGTTCTCCCCAGAACACACCAATAGGTTTACTATGATGTGTGCACCGAGTTTATTTATATCTGCTCAATGTTTGCTTATCGATTGAGCCGAGACCCTTTTCCAATGGAGTTATTTTGCCTTAAATAAGGTGTTCAGTTGTGATCGAAAAGTGGGCAGCTCAAAATGGTTGGGTCATAGACACAGGGAGCCATAAGAGTTTGGAGAAGTGCACAGAGGAGACAGCTTGTCCCCAAAACAGTGCCCCCAGCAAGGAGGACCACTGGGGCACTGCTAAGCCAAAAAAACTTTGTATTCCTGAACCAGAGCAAACAGCAAAACCAAGCCCCAGCATGACTGCTCTTCAAAGTGCATCTCCATGTGTCCTGCCCAGTTATTCTAGCAATGCTAATAACCCTTGTCCTGCTCCTTTTGCCTAACAATGGCATTGCCACCTCAGTACTGGGGAGCTTTTAACACAGCTCAGAAATAAAGAGAACTTCATCCATCTGCATTTCATGGCACTCTGTGGAGTTCCCTGTAGATCCTAGAATCCAGGTGTCAGAGCTGATCTTCACGGGACATGCCACAAATTGGCTGTCTCTGACTTAAGGTGGGTGGGATTCCCCTGCAGCTGGTCCCCTGCTCACAAGAGCAGAAAGCCCTGCAGCCGTTCCATTCTTATTATTGTTCCTTTCCAATCAATAAATCAAATTACTTTTAAAAAAGCTTCTACAAGCAAGATATTACTCTTCTAAGACTCCCAAATAGAGGAAGAAATTACCCTGAAAGCCAGGTCAGCTTCCAGGGCTCTCTACCAGCAAGACATACATCCATGCACCAGGGCAGTCTGAGCACAGCTCTCCAGCAGCACTGCCTTGGCCAGCAGCTGCCCCACCACGTCCTGCACATCTGCAACGCCCCATCCAACTCTGCACTCAGTGCCTTGGACAACTGCTGCCACCAGTCATTTGTTCATGGAGATTTGCATCCCCAGTGCTGCTGTGCTGGAGGGCTGGGTCAGCTCTTCCCTTTGCGGGTGCTGGCCAAGTTCAACATCCATGGGACAGCTGATTTCCGCAGAGCCCTCATTTACCAGCCTCCCTTTATCTCACTGTGCCGGAGGCTTCCTTCCTATCTTGCTCCTTCCAAAAGCCAGACAGCTCCACCACTGGCCCTCCCAAACCCAGTGATCATCTTTGCATGGATGTGGGGAACCACCTGAAGCACTCCGCATCTCCCAAATTCACAAGGGTTAGAGGGACTCCACCTCCACTGGAAGCAGAAAGGACATGCCTGTGCTGCCTGCCGACTATATCTACATACATCTGCCCAGCAGAGGGACCAGCCTGCATCTTTAAGGGCCTAAGAAGAAAGCAAAGGGGGTGACTTCACCCAGAGGAACGCTGCTCCCCAAGGGACCTCCGGCCTCACAACTTCTGTTACTGAAACCACCAGAGAATACTTCTTCCCTTTCCCTTTTATCAGTCAGGCTCACAGATTGAATGTTATCAATTGACAGCTTTAAAGCTAAAGAATTGTATAAATTAAATACCGTCTGCAGCAAATATACGGAGGAGCTAGAATTTATACACACACTAGATATGGGAGCTCTTAGTTATTACCCACTTAAGGCTATGGCACTGATGAATGGTAAGGCCACCCTATCCCTGAAGGCACTTTTCATTACCCACAGTATAGGAATATTGAGAGTGTGTGTGTATGTATCCAGCACAACTGCTCATTTCCATAGTTCTCCATCAGGTTTGCATTCAGTTTATAAAATAAAAAATTACTCTGGGGACATATTTCACTCATTCCAGAGCCTTTCTCTCTTCCTCAGCCTCCATCCAGGCTGCCTCCTTCCTCCTCCCCACCTCAATACTGTAACAATGCCTTTAAATCTGATGGCGCTTATTAAATGAAACAACTTAATTACTATCAATATATAATGTTGTGCACTTCAGCCTCAGCCGAGACATCTGATCCCATTCTGCTCATGACCTTTAATGGCCATCAAATCAAAGTAATTTTGGTCAGCTCTGACACATGGCCAGGTCAGGAAGATGAAGGAACACTAATCTACCCTGTTACCCTGCCCATTGTTTAATACCATTTTCAATAGAATCTAATAACTGGAGAAATGCCAGTTTTCTGTCTAGTTTGGGTTAAAACCTCTGTCGTTGAAAATAAATAATTATGGAACACTCTGAATAGCCCAAGGTTTACATAATTGGTGCCTCTTAGAGCAATATACTCGCCTTTGAAGTTTGCAAGGAGAGGAATTTAGGAATTCAAATCAGCGGCAGTGCTCCCGAGCACGCTCCACTCTCCACCTTGGAGGGGCCGTCGCCAAAGGAGGCTTAATTAAGGGAAGTGAAAACCACTTTGGATTCACCAAGGTAACACAACAAGTGCATTGCTTCCTCTGAATTGAGGGAAAATAGCAGGAATGCTTCCACTCGACAGCAGCTATTCTGCAGGCTGGGACTCAAGTCCTTCAGGGAAAAAGAAATACCTGTCATAAAATAATTGCATAGAGACAACAGGAGTGTTTAGGTTCAAGCATTGCTATTTATGCATATTGTTTCCCCAGTGTTAAACAAAACAAGTTTTCCCATGCCAAAACGAGGGACGCCGCCAGAGCTGCCAGACACCCCGTCTGGGTGGGACAAATAGCCTGACCTGCAGAAGGGGCAGCAGGATGCAGAGACATTTTATCGCAGGCTCACTTTGCTGATGCACTCGCACCAGGCCGCTCTCATGCTCCAGAAAATTAACCACAGCCCCAAAACATCGCAGCAGAGCGGCCTGCAAGACCAGACATGGAGGGAATGGGAAAATAAGGGAGTGCCAGGCTGCAAAGCAGACCTGTCCTCATTTTCGTGACTAAGGGGCTGCAAATCACATCAGCCTGCCTTCTGAGAGCACTGGTCACGGCAACTGAGCAGAAAGCAGAGAAGGATGTTTTTGTTAATCACCCTCTCCTCAAATACCCATTCTTTACCTTAAGCCATCAGTCACGTACCACAGCAGGTAACAAAAGGCACCGAGATTTATAGGGCATTTCCTGAGCCGAGGGTCCTGCAGCAGAGCCCGCAGGTGGGAGAGCACCATGGCACCACCTCTCTCAACGGGACAGAGCCAAAAGGGCAAGATACAGGGGCAGCAGGATGGCTGTGTCACCCAACCAGGCAAGCAGCAGTGAGCACACGCTGCCATGCAAAGGGAACTGGGAGCACTGCCGTCACCACCAGCTGAGTTACTCAGGCATAGCCTAGAGCAGGGGCTGAAATCAGTCCTCGCTCAGACTCTCACTTGAGGAGGAATTCGGGCTTTGGCTGTACGTGCACCAGAATCTCTTCACAACCACTGAATGCATTTATGGTGCAGCTGAAGGCCACAGTGAGTTTTCTTAAAGGGAAACCTTACCTATGCAGGGTTGAATCCACATTGTTAATGTTAATGGAAGCTTTGACACCTCACAGAGGCAGAGGGGCTGTGGATGGGCTGGCAGGCAGATTGCTCTGTGCAACCATCATCCTCTACAAGCTCCCCCAGTGCTGGCTGGGAGAAAAACCAGTGACTACCCTCCAGACAGAAGCTAACTGCAAAATATTCTATACGTTCAGAGGAAATAAACAAAAGCATCTTTCTTCATCCATTCCCATGCAAACATTTCCTCATTCTCCAGCCAGCCAGCAGACTCACATCTGGGTGCCTCAAGCGGGAAACACTGGTGAATTCCAATGGCACCAGTCACTGCTACAGCCAAGAGTGGCACAGCCTTGACCAGCACATCACAGCCTATGAGTCTTCCACAGAGCACTCCGAGATAAAAGATCTCTGTTTCATTCAGAGCCAAACCCCGCTGATACCTAATTTTGCTTCTATTACCTCATTAATAAGCTACAGACATTTGCAATGTGCAGTTTGTCTTTGTCTGTCTGCATTGTGGTCATCACACAGACACAAGTGCTATTTCTTGTTGTGTTTTGTTTTCTTTCTCTTAATTCACCATTCCAGCCCATGCCTGTGCCACCCTTACAGAGCTGGACTCAATTAACTCTTTTGTGTTCTCTTTGCAGCAAGCTGCAGCAGTCAAAAAAGCAATACATAATCTTTTCACCAATATTAACTTCTTCACATGGAAGTATTCATTGGCAGCTTATTGTAGCTCGCCAAATGGGAGATTTAAAGTACAAAAGTAGCATTTAATTATTAAGTATAAAGGTACATTCGCGTGTCACATTGTAAACAAGGGTGATGTGTGTATTTGCAGCTAAAAACAAAGCCATGCAGTTATTTTTCATATTGGTCAGACTAACAAACTGAAAATAAGTTGAAGTAACCTAACCATGGCAGGTAAACTCTTAAAAAATGTTTTAAATGAGGGATAAAACTGTTTACAAGTTTTTAACTGTATAATATTTTTTTCTTCTTGTATTTTGCCAAAACCAATAAAAAAACAACATGTATAAATATATATAAACAGACACTTGGCATAAGAACACATTTCATGAAATACGAGTAATAGAGTAGGAAAATTCAAAGTATATTTCTTCTTTACTGTATTGAAGGGACAGGTTACCGTAAAGAATGTGTTATGTGCAGAGAGATGAAAACACAAAGTGCATGCAGGATATGTAGGATATGAACAGCGTGTTCATTTCCAGGTAGAAAAGCAAACATTTTGGTTCATTTCATATCTCACTTACACCGCACTATTCGGTGTCATTTCATTGACTCCAATGTATTTGGACTTGAGTCCAGCAAAGCACTTAAACACATGCTTAGCTTTAAGCGCACAATAGCCCCCTTGAAGTCAAATTAAGCACATATTTACGTGCTTTGCTGGATCGGGGCCATACTACAGATTTACACAGATGTAAGTGAGCTCAGATGAGCTCAAGCCACAATGTTTGTGTCCAGATTCAAATCCAATTGGCAAATGCTTTCAAAAGCTGGAGGTATTTGGATTAGGGGTTTTGGTCCAAGCCAATCTGTAACTTTAGTACCTGAACCCGCATTTCTTGTGCGCCCAAGGCTCCCATCGGCATTAGTGGGAGCTTTGGAGGCACGAGAATTACAAGAGCGAGACCTCTGGGACTAGAGAGCCAATTTACTTAAACCCAAATTATAACATTTTTTAACCTTTAGATTAAACCAAACTCCCACCAGAATTCAGCCCTGGCTCCATTACATTTCTCACCCAGCATTTGGATTTTTTGTTTATCGTATTACTATTGCTTTTGGCTAGCATTCGCTTTATTATAAAACATTACCCTAGGAAATACTAATGGGCACCATCAAATAGCTGTTAACATAAAGCACTTATAAACAAGTGCCATTAGCGAACCAGCAAAGTGCGTAGGAACTCATTTATGTTCCATCTGTTAACATTAGACACACAGATCCACAATTTTAGTTCACAGAGATGCCCAGCTTGGCCAGAAGGGAGTTTCCATGTTTTCCATCAGCCCAGCAAATGGACACCACGTGCAGCTCCTACTCCTGGTACTGCCCAGAACACAGCTGGCTCTGGGGTTCCCAAAAGACACCAGGCACTGGGTTTTGGTTCAGGCACTCCCCACAGTCAACACAAGAAACTGGAGACCTTATTTGGTGATTGCTGCTCTGCAAAGGATGCTCCAAGAACTCCAGCTCCATCAGCACAGCTCCAGCCTCACACACGGTCTGGCTTTGTGAGAACTTCCTGTAGCACTAGTGCATCTTTTCTTGGTTATTAACCAAACACGAATGAGATGGAGCTGCTCTACCACCGTCCTGCTGACAACACAAGAGGCACAGCTCTCCCAGTGCCCAGCAAAACATGAGGTGCCTGTGCTCAGAACACCCACAAAGCCTTCCCAGACACTGCTGACCACAAAACTAAAGAAGCTCTGGCTTCTGCTGCTAACCATGGTTGATCTGAACCTGCAGCCAAAAACAAGCCTTTTTTTTTCCCCCCTTATTTTAACATTTACATGCATTGAGAGGATCACATGTAACATGGCAGAACCATGGCACTGGAAGAAGAATGAACAGAGGCGCTGGCACTCAGGACCGTGGTAGAAAGTAGAACAAAATGTGACATCCAACATCTATTCCCACAGTGTTTAGTTGGGAATGAGGAGACCATGCTGGGAACAGAGCAGCCATCCTGAACCCAAGCTCATCTCCAGCATCATCTGAAACGCACACAGGGGAAAAAGTCCTCCTGGTGCTTCTGCACGTTGTAACCAACGCTGAAAAACCATCAGCAGTGAACACAATGCTAAATAAGAGAAGACTGCAGAAAAGCATACTTAGATATTTATCAAGAGCACATCTGCTCTTTTTTGTTGTTTTTGTGTTGTTTTTTTTTTTGTAGGCTTTAATTGAACTCCAGGGAGAAGAGCATGTTGTAGGTGCCAGTGCTTCAATGACACCACAAGAACACTGTTACAGCTCAGGCCCCACCACCAAGCATATCAGGATTGCCACACCACGTGAGGAGAAACCCCCAAGCATAGAGAATCTGAGGCAGCTCCACACTGTGCTAAAGCCCAAAGGTAAAGCACTCACTGAGATACTGAGGCTAGGAGCTCTAACACCAAGCATCTCCAGCACAGCCCAGCCAGCAGGTGAAAAGAATCAGTGGCCCTTCCTAATCAAGCCAAGCAGCTTCCCCCTGATTGAACCCAGCTGAGCAGGGCTTTCTGAGCAAGGGAAGCTGGGGAGGGGAAGCAGGATGCACCCTCCCATTTCTTTACTTTTGTACTAAGTAATCCTCACTCTCCCATCTCCCACCTAAATCCCATTGTACCCTGGACCAGCCAGCAAGTAAGGTCTGTAAGCACACCAGTGAGTCCAAAAACAGGAGAAACCCTGGTGCAAGCCCAGGGAGAAAGCAGCTGGGCAACCTGGCTGCCTGAAAGGTGATGCACAGCCCCAGCACATTAGTGGACAATTAAAAAAACAGATGTGTTACTCTTCCACATTACTTTAAAAAAAAAGAACAAACAGCCTTTCCTTACTTGAACACTCAGGAAGTTAATAAAAATACAACGCTGGAATCTCCTGCTCCTCCTCAGCTGGCCTTGCACACCTCAACAGAATTTTTTGAAGACTACAAATAATTTTAGAAAGTAAAATCAAAAAGCCACCGTGATTGGTATAATGTTAAAAAATGTCTTAAAAACTGATGATGGTGGTACTGAAGGCTGGAAAACACTGGAGCGACTGATGGGTAGTGCTGATAATTCTGAATATCAGGAAGCAGTATCAGAGATGGACAGATAAAATGACGTCATGATATGGCTGTGAAAACAAGCCTATGAAGATGTTCCCAGAAATCAAGGTCTGGGCTGTGTCACTGTGACCTGCGCTCTGAAACAAATGACACTGATGGAAGAATGCAATCCCAGGAGCATCCAGACATCCAACAGGGAGACAAGAACTCCTTATTTTAAAGAGCTGTAAAGATTTTATGCTTCTGAGTGTCAGAGACGAGAGCAGCTCCAGACAGAGGGAAGGTTGCCCCATATCTGCTGGCCAGGGCCCAGGGCCAGCTGCCAAAGGAGCCCCAGTGCAGGCTCTGCCCTCCCACTGCCTTCATGTCACTGTGCTTTGGGGCTGCTCCTTCTGATTTAGCATGCTGAGGGGAAGAAGCCACTCCAAGGGGGGGCTGCGCACACAGAAAAGAACTTTTTCTTGAATGTTTTCAGTATTGAGATGATGCAGATAATTTCTGAAATTAAATATGATCTTCCATCCCAACACATACTCACCACATACTGCTATTAACACAGTATAGGGTCCAAATGCAGCAGCAGAGGTTAATATTTGGACACAGCTGTTTTTCTAACCCTTCGTATCACTTTTATTTCCTCTCCTTTTCTTTCTCTCCTTAACCTCTCTTTTACTGCTGTTAAATTCCTTGCTTTCATTTTTGTAGCTCAGCCTCCCAGCCCTCTCCAATGCTGTTGGGCACCGGTTCAGGCTCAGCCTTATTTCTCCTGATATGTCACCCCACAGGCAGGGAGCCTAAAGCAACACCACTCCCTCCAGCTTGCAGCCTGGGGCTGGATCTATCTCCAGGCCATTTTAGTGATCAGGGAGGGGAGGCAGGGATCTGAAGAGCAGACCTGCACCTTCACGCATGCAGGAGGGAGAGAGCACACAGGGGTGCACGAGAGCACCTTCACCCCATGAGCTGAGCTCTGCTCTGTTTCCAGCCCTGCATCTGCTGCTGGCCCAGGAGAGCCCCTTCCTTTCAGTGCAACCCGCGCGCTGTCAGGTTGGGTCTGATGGTTACTGGCTGGCTGTGCACAACGTGCATAAACAAAGGGAGCAAAAAGACATCAAGTGCTCCCTCTTTGCTCCGTATGTGCTGTGACACCAAGAGGGAACCCTCTGAAGAAGAAATACAGCCATTAGAATGTAAAATCCTTTTTTTTTCTCAAGTTTCTGCACCTTCTTTTTCCTGTCCCATGATGCTTTCTCTTTTCTCCTTCACACTACATACATAGTATTGAGCACTGATGGGATTTAAATTCTGTTCCAAACCCCAAAAAGGTCTTTTAAGGTTATATCTGAGTCCTCAGACCAGTTAGAGCTGGAAGAAGAAATGTCCACCATTTAATGTCTCATAAACAAACTGCCAAACTCATGATGGCATCTCCTTCACCCACAGTCACTTCCCTCAACAGCTGGACGTGTTGCACGTATCAGCAGTGCTCCTGCTAACTGCCCATGGTTCGTTTTCCTTCTGTAAATGACTCCCCAATGAAAATGAGTGAGAATTATTGCATTGTAAAATGCATTTTTTTAAAGTTGAACCATGTTAAGTGAAAGATAACTCTACTCGTGTGAGGAGCAAACATAGCAGAGGTTTACTTTAATCCCATCAAAGAAATTCTGGATGGGATTCACACACACACTTTGGCCAAAAGGCTAAGGGACATGGGATGGTCATAGCTTCTGGTTTGGAAGATGAGCTTTGAGATCACAGTAATCACTTTACTTGTAAAAATCTGGGTTCTTGAGTGGATTTCAACTTAGAAATACTTCATCCTTGAAAAAATATGCCGCACAATTGGCTTTCCAGGGTCTACTCCTACCAGTCCTTTCTAGAGCAGTCCAGACATGCGTGCTCAACACAGTTTTAAGAGCAAATCCAAGGGCCACCAACACATCCTGCCTGGCATCCTGCTCCAAAACCAAATGTTTCAGCTCGTGGAACCTGCAGTGTGGCACCACTCAGCACGGCGCACAGAGCCTGGGTGTCTAAAGTTGCTCCATATTCACAGAAAATTATATCTAAAACCATTACGCTGGTAACAAAATTGCAATCAGAAGTAAGGAAATTGCTAAATGAAGCCCATTTTACTGCCTAACTTCAAGGAAGTCATAAAATTATCAGTCCTCCCTTTCCTTAATATATTTTTTTCCCAGTCTGTGATGCTCCATGGGGTATTTCTCTATGCAAAATCCATGGTTTGGCTCCAAATTAGCCAAACATAAAACTGAGCTTATGAAGCCTCGCTCGGAGGTTGCGTGGACCCTTTTTCTTGGCAGTGGTTTAAAAAGAAGCATAATAAGCCTGGCTGGCTTGGGGGACGTTCTGGTTGCTGGCACTGCTGGCTGCATCGCCTGCTTCTCCTGGCAGCACGGGGTGGGAGGCACACAGGAACCGCAGTCCTGGGGTTTATTGGGCTGGATTACCTGCAAGGCTGCCCTCCTCCTCCCTACCAACCTCAGGGCTCCGTGCTTTGAGAGAGGTGGGTGATGCTGCCGGGATTCTTGGAGCTTAGAGCAGGTTGGTCACACAAGGTGAAGGCCACTGCCAAAAATAATAGGGCACTCTGAAACAGAAAAAGTGGGGATTTTATGGCAAATGGAGAGGTCTAATGGGATTAACGCTGAAGCATGTCCACCAACAAGCAAGTGGGAAGCCTGGCAGTATGCAGCCTCGACTTGGTGGAGCTTCTTCAAAGCAACCACTACTACTGCCCAGGATTGTATTACTGCCTCCAGCAACACTGTAATTGCATATATAGAGCACTAAGCCTGAAAATTAAGCTGAACTTAATTTCTGAGATACCAAGCTCTGCATGAACTGCCCACATTTGCTCAGAGCCCAGCAACAGGGGCACCCAGGTCTGGCTGGATTCCGCTGTCGCTGCTTTGAGTCGAGTTAAATTATAAATAATAATGCCAGGTTGGAAAGGAATCTCCCAGCCTTGCTCCATGGATGAGAAGTTCTCTCCATCCCATTCTGGGTACAACTCTGTGCCACCCTGTTTTGCTCAGACTCAGCTGGGTTTTCTCTCGGAGCACTGGTCCAGCACGTGGAATTTCATCCTTTCTCTCATTCTGAGGCTGCTTGCTGACATTAAAGACACCAAACAATATTATTCCCTCAGACATCTCCAATATCCATCGTTCATGGCCAAGCACATCATTTCATCATGTCTCAGTTACCTTGGCTGCTTCTGGTGCTTTCCTGTTTCCCACAGCACCACGCACCTCAAGCAGCAGTTTGTGCAGGCAGAGCATGCGCCCACAGCAGTCAATGACTACTAGATACTGCTCACTATAAGATATGAAAGAATCAGCTTTTCTTTTTTTCTTTTTAAGGTTAGCATTTCTTAATTATTGCTATAAATTACTGTTATCACGATAGAACAACAACAACAAAAATAAGACAATAAAAGCACAGCACAGTGTTGTTAAGGCAGTTAGAGCCAATACAATTTTGCTTCTCTGTGGTGTGTATTCTTAGCCCAGTCCTCATGCCAGTCCCCCCAGCCAAAAATACATCAAGAGCCTAAAAAGAGTAAAATAGAAACATCACTTGAAAATACTTCCAGACAACATGTTTCCTTTTCTCCCTTTATATGGGAGCCACAAAGAGAATGGAAAGATTAAAACTCACAGAAAGCATTGCTTAATTCCTCAGCAAGGTGCAAGTAAATAGAATCTGGTGGGGAAAAAATGGCCACATCAACTTCAAATGGCAAAGGGGTTTCAAGAGGGAGAAGTTAATCATTTCTGTCAAGTGCTCAACATGTTAAATGGTTTTTAAATCAAACCTACAGGCACCAATGGGTACTCAAACCACATTTTAGATATGTTTGGGATGGCTTTTCTCTGTGCTCTTGCCCATACTTCACACATTTGTTGGCGATGAAGCAGGAAGCAGAAATGGGGCACACACAGCAGCACTTGCTGGAGGTACTGGGCACTTTAAGCAGAGCAAATAGTTGTTTAGAAGATGCAGCATTGGGCTGGTAGGTCCCCACCCCAGTCTGCACCACATCCCATGTCTGTCCCCACACCATTGCATGGCCGAACAAATGGAGTAAGCTCACCATAGCAGCATCAGCAATGCTCATATTTCATCCAGATGGCTGGAACGACTCCTGAATGAGGCCAGATCTTGGGGATGACCTTGTGCACTGATGCTGCAGCAGGTACCCAGCAAGCCCTCAGTGTGGCAGCTACCCAGCATGTCAGCACACCCTGGGGCAGGGAAGCTGCTGCTCAGCACCCTGCAGGAGCGGTAGGCAGAGCAGCCCCAGCCAGACCCCTCCATTGCTGGATTTAGGGCCAAACCCTGCTCCATCAGTGGCTTTGGGGCCAAGCCTGTAGCTATCACTAAGCCAGCTCAGCTTCCAAAACCCAAAGCCTTTTTCCATTGGCTGTGCCAGTTTGGTGTTAAAACATGTGTGAAGAAGCTTGGAGGCAGGGGATGGAGGTTATTTAATTGAGCAGTGATCTCACTCTTGCTGTGTATCATCCTCATACAAAAAAAAAAAAAAAAAAAAAAAAAGCAGCAGAGAGGGCAGGATTTTTTTCTGGAGCCACCTGAGAACTGAAAAGCTCACTTTCAGAGCATCCCAGCAGGAGGTGGACATGGACACGTCCACCCAGTGAGCCCTGTCCCCCTTTGCCTTTTGTCTAGGAGAAACATCCTTAGGGCACAGCCCAGCCCCACCGTCCCACTACCACAAAACCTGAGTCCTGCTACCAGGTTATACCCCCTTTCTAGCAAGCATCACTGCCCCGAAACACGCCATACCCTGGCAGTGAGCTCTCCTACCCCAGCTGCTATGCAGCACGCTGGTGGCTCTGCAGGGTGAGGCTCTCCCTTCCTGCAGCTCTCAGAGCACGGAGCGCAGCCAGGCTCTGTGCGGGGCTGGCACCACAATGGGCTGCACAGCCCGCCAGCTGCAGGAGGGCACGTGTTGTGCAGGAAGGTCTGAAGCCAAACATTCTCCCTCTGCACACAATAAACAGCCGTAATAAATTGCATTACACAGAATATATTTAGCGCTAATTTTTTAATTTAAGCCACCTGGGAAATGTTGTTAGATTGGTCGATACGAAGTTCTCAGGATTCTGCTAATCTAATGATATCTAGCAGACAAAACAGGATGATGTTACAGAGGTCTGAAAGCTTCCCATTTTCTGTAGCCCTCTCGGAGATCAAACTGGCAGAGCTCACAGGTTTTGAAATGTTATACATAATTGGTGATCCGATTGCCAGAAATAACCCATTCATGGAAGCCTTGCTCTTCTGCTTTATAACTTACTGTAATCAAAAAGAGAGCGGTGCCGCTCTGCAACGGAATATGGCCGGGGCCAGGGGGTGAGGGCAGCAGTTGTGCAGCAGTTTCTACGCTGTGTATTATTTTACAGCAATTTACATTTAGAGTATGAAGAGGGCTAAAACAGAGCGTGCACATTCAGACGTACAGGAGAAATTTCTGATAAAAGATACAGAAGTGTAAATAATAAAGCCGGAACTCGTGTGCATCTCTTTTCTGTGCAAAAATCTCAGCCCAGTGTGAGGTTTTTCTAAACAAAAAATAAGTTGGTGCCAAAGGGGAAAGAGTGCTCCTAGTGTATAAATTGAGCTCTGTGCTGCAATCCTCCCACCACGAAGCTCACATCAAATCAGCCCAGATGTGCACAAGGCCTCAGGACCATCACAGACCTTTTCCTAAGCACAGATCCTGGTTCATACCACGAATCCTGGCTGGCTTCAGGCACAGCCCCTACCTGCAGCTACTGCCTCACCTCCTCGTGTTTCTGGGATGCAGAGGCCATGTGGTACATTTCAGCCTTAACTTTGAATTTCCTTTATTTTGTAGATCAAACTTCAACATTCCCTTAAGGTAGTAGGGTTTTATGTTGCTGCATATATCCCGGTTTAAAAGATAATGCTTCACTGAAACAGACCACATTGTGAAAGCCTGAAATAAACTGAATTGCATTTCACTTCCCAGCTCCTCTAGCTGGATTAGCTCACATTTCTCTCTCTTTGTTACACATTTAGCACCAAATACAAAATTCATAAAATTCATTGCAGACTGGCTTCCCTCCTCCCCACCAGCTCTGTTCTTGCCAGAGCCACGGAGAAGCTCTGCCCTTCTGCAGCCCAGGAGTGCAGAAAAAGGAGGGGAGCAGAAAACCAACAAACAACTGGGCAGCACTTCTTTATATTCTGTGCGTTTTAATTTCAGTATTTGAAGTCGCACTGCAAAGAGCCAAAGTCCTGGTTTGCTCCCCAGCTCACAGCCACTCTCAGCATTGCAGAGTACCCAGGAGCTGCAGCCCCAGGACCAGGTCCCTTCTCCATGCCCTGAGCCCTTGTGCAGCCCACCTGGCACCTCCGCTTTGCACAGCAGGGATGGGGCACGGCTGCAGTGCAACTGTGAAGCAGCAGTGCTGGAAAAGAGCAGCTCCCACTGAGCCAGACTGTGCTCCTGTGCTGAACTGCTATTTTTTTTCAGTGCCCATTCAGTTTTTTTAAGTGCGTTCCTGCGATCCCAGCCTGAGCCTGCATCTCCATGTGAGTGCTGCTCTAACTAGGTGCACCAAGCAGAAAGCCAGGAAAAATGGTCTGCTCTGCCCCCCCGTATAACAGCTACAGGAATTCCCTAAATTAATTCCTGTTTGGATTAGCCCCGTATCTTTTTAGCAAAACAGCCAACCTTAATTAAGACAAAGGAATTCCAGTGATGTTGAAATCCACCCAGCTCTTTGTAAATTGTTTTAATGGTTAAATACCTTCACTACTTAAATATAAACTGTATTTCTAATCTGCATTCACACAGCTCTAGCTCTGTCTACTGGGTAATATTACACTGTATCTGCTCGTTGGAAAAGCCACGTGTGATTAAACCTCCTTCTGCTTTTCATGTCGGAGCTCCCAGCCTTGCCTAACTAAACTACAATGATGTAAAACCGACTGCATTAAATCATGGCAAAAGAGCACTGAGCTGCTCCAAAAATGACAGCAAACCTTGTTAAATTTTAAATAAACAAATATCATGAATTCTTAGTTGGAAACCTGAGCGTCTGAACGGGCCTTTCCAAACTTTCAGTACATCTGTTTGGAAACCGGTTTGCAGCAAAGCAGGGTGGGTGAATGCTGCAGACATGGCTTCATTAGCTGAGATGTACAGAACCCACTGCCCAGCCTTCACCCAAGCTTCAGTAGGTGCTGGTGCTCCCCTCCACCCCGTTCCTGTCCTAACTGAGTTAGAGCCATAGAATCACACAATTGTTTGAGTTGGAAGGGACCTTTCAAGTTCCTCCACGTTCCTCTCCAGCAGCTTTACCAGAGGACTGTGCTTCCCAAGACAGCCAGAAATGTCTCCTCCGGCCAAACAGCCTTACGTACATGTGAAGTCAATAAATACTTTTCAGAGAATACTTCCACCACGGAAGTGCACAATTAATGTGTTTGGGAAACGTGCCAGGAAACAACATATAGGCTCGTGTGTGTCAGCTCCACGCCTGCATTCCCTACGTAAACCCACAGCGGTTCAGAGGCAGCGCGGATGTGCATGGGCTGCAGGAACCCACAGGAGCCATGGCTGCCAGAACACATGTAAGTTCTGGCATATGCAATTGCAGAGAGCACATGGATTTAGTTGTTTTCTTTACCTGTATGCACACAAACACATGTAAGCATTCTATACATGTGTGTGTAACTGGCAGTAACAGAAAGGAGTGCTACAATTGCACACATACACAGCGGCACGGACACATCCGCACGCGTGCACGTCAATAACTGGGTGAATAGGTGAATACAAACACTAACAGCCATTTATGGCAACAACAACCAAAGCTGTCCCTGGAGCCTGCCTGTGGCCCGGCAGCCAGAATGATGGAGCACGGCCAGGGCACAGCACAGCAGTGGCACTCACATGGCTCCCTGGCAGGGATGATGGATATTGAACCGAGCAGGGACACGGCTTTGGCAGCAGTCAAACAGCCAGGAGGGGTCGGAGCAGCTCCCAACCGTGGGGATGAGAGGAAAGAAACAGGGAGAAGGTAGTAAAAAAAAAAAAAAAAGCCACGCTCAGCTCTGGTTGTGTTTGTTTGGAGAGAAAAGGGGGAAAAGCAGCCTAAGAGGCCGGTGTAATAAGATGCTGTAGCTTTTATGAAAGAGGTGAAATAATTTTAAACACAGACACACAATGAGTTTATTTATTTAGAAAGTTGTTAAATAGAGTCTGGGAATTCAAATATTCAATGTTGACATTGTACAGGGCTGGCGGGGAGCCAAGCCCCGCTCCGAGAGACCCAATGGCCGCGGCGCCCGGCCCTCGCCCCTCCCCGCGCTAAATAGGTAAAAGCCATTAGTTATAGCCACAAGCAAGAGCTGAAGCCGAGTCAAATAATGTTGCCTCAGCCAGCCGACTTCAAAGGCGTGTAAGTGTGTTTGGCTTTTTAGTGCTGGAACTGCAGCAATATGTCACACTTTTGAAAGAGTTTTGTAAACAGTTCCTTCCCCTTTGTAGAAACATTTCTTAAGTTTCTTGTACGCCGTGTAAACAGCGTTAATTAACACGGCTTGCGTTTCTCATTTCCCGCGGGGCCGGGCCGCTGCCGGGCCGGCCGTGTCCTCCGCGCCCTCCTCGTGTCCGCAGCGCGGCCGGGGCGGCGGGGAGAGACGGGAGGCAGCGGCCGGAGCGCCGTGTGGGGCTGGAGGGCTGGGGGTGGAGAAAGGGGCGAGAAATGGAGGGGAGGCGAGGGAGTGAGGGATAATGAGGGGAAGAAGGAAAGTAGTGAGAAACTGAGAAAGAGAGGAGGAAGGAAAAGAAGGAAAAGGAAAAGGAAAAGGAAAAGGAAAAGGAAAAGGAAAAGGAAAAGGAAAAGGAAAAGGAAAAGGAAAAGGAAAAGGAAAAGGAAAAGGAAAAGGAAAAGGAAAAGAGGAGAGGAGAGGAGAGGAGAGGAGAGGAGAGGAGAGGAGAGGAGAGGAGAGGAGAGGAGAGGAGAGGAGAGGAGAGGGAGAGGAGAGGAGAGGAGAGGAGAAAGGGAAAGAAAAAAAAGAGGGAAAGAGAGAGGAAGGAAGGAAGGAAGGAAGGAAGGAAGGAAGGGAAGGAAGGAAGGAAGGAAGGAAGGAAGGAAGGAAGGAAGGAAGGAAGGAAGGAAGGAAGGAAGGAAGGAAGGAAGGAAGGAAGGAAGGAAGGAAGGAAGGAAGGAAGGAAGGAAGGGAAGGAATGAAGAAGGAAAGGAAGAAAGAAAGAAAGAAGAAAGAGAAAGAAAGAAAGAAAGAAAGAAAGAAAGAAAGAAAGAAAGAAAGAAAGAAAGAAAGAAAGAAAGAAAGAAAGAAAGAAAGAAAGAAAGAAAGAAAGAAAGAAAGAAAGAAAGAAAGAAAGAAAGAAAGAAAGAAAGAAAGAAAGAAAGAAAGAAAGAAGAAGAAAGAAAGAAAGGAAAGAAAGAGAGAGAGAAAGAAAGAGAGAGAGAAAAAGAAGGGAGGGAGAATGGGAGAATGGGAGAATGGGAGAATGGGAGAATGGGAGAATGGGAGAAAGAAAAGGGGAAAAAAGAAAGAAGGAGAAAGAAAGGAAGGAAAGAGGGGGGAAAGGAGGGAGATAAAAGGAGGAGAGGGTTGAGAGAAGGAAAGAGAAGCAGGAAAGAAAAAAAAAAGGGAAAGGAAGAAAGAGCGAAAGGCAGACGCAGGCTCCACATCCTGAAAAGGGTTAATGCAGCGCCTCGTGAAATGTGCCCGGCATGTAATGGATTGTCTCGGCCGGCCCCCGCACCTCCCGTGCTGCAGCCCGCCGCTCAGAAGCCATCCGGGGGACAGCGGGCGGGTCCCGGGGCGGTGCGGAGCGGAGCGGTGCGGAGCGGGGCCCGGCTGTTCCAGCGCTGACGCGGGGCGGCGGCCGCAGTGCAGGCGCGGGTAGGGGGTGGGTGACGGCGAAGTAATGGCAAATAAACGGCCTCGCTACGAGGGCCGGGAGCCTGGACGTGGCAAACGTCTCCCTACTCGAAAACAAATTCCCGGACCGAGTCTTAAACAGGCAAATAAACTCGCCGGCTCTGTTTTTCAATCAAGGCTTTTAAGTACTGGACTGAAGCAAATTACAGGCGCAGGAAAACCTGCTGAAACTTAGGAAAGTGTTTATTTTACTATCTCAGATGGTTAGAGGGATCTGGATCTACCTTGGCTGCACTAAATTGCCTGTAAAAAAGCGGTGATAAAGTGTAAAAGTAACAAGTGCCTCCCTCTCGCCGTGTGTTCCCCTAATCTGATCACCTTCTGTCTCTTTACGAGGCTACTGGGTGGCGGGGGCCGAGCCGGGCCGGCTGCGGGGGCTGCGGCTGCGGGGGTTATTCGGGGATACGGAAAGTCGGCGCAGGGGAAAAGCAGCGGCTCGGGGGCTGTGCGGCGGCCCCGCACCGACAGGGCAGGTGCAGAGCTCGGCCGGAGCCGCGTTCAGTGCCCCGCAGCCCCGCAGCCCCACGCACCGCTCCCAGCCGCCCGCCCCTTCGCAAGCGCTCGTCTTTCCCCTTATTTTTAAAGCTGGAGTTTGGAAATATTCGCTTCTCGTTCCTTCTTTCCGGTTTTGGTTTTTCTGATTGTTTGGTTTGTTTGTTTTTATTTTTAAATACGATTTTCGGGGCGGAGGGATCTCAAAAATGGCTTTTTTAAAGTCATTTTATCACTGAGGGCGAGAAAAAGCACACCTTGAATTGCGAGAGAAACGCTTTGATGAACAGCAGCGGCGGGCACGGCGCCTGGGCCACTTTTATTTCACACGCAGAAAAAAACAGAAGTGAAATGACGAGGAGCGCTGTCTCCCCCCGATCTCTGCGATTTGCCACCCGAAGAGGGTTAAGAGGGTTGGGGCTGCAGAAACTTTTCTCTTCCCGGCCCCGAAAGAACGAAGCGAGAAGCTGAAAACTTCCCCAGCTGAAGCCCAGGGGTCGCCGCCAGCCCAGCTCGCCGCGAAACCAAGCCGCAATTCGGCAGAAAACAGAGTTTTTCGGAACGCCAAATAAAATCTCTCTATATAATCTCAGCTTTTTAGCCACTGTTCCCTTTCGGAGCGAGCTGCGAGCGAACGATTATTAACGCAACGCTTGCGGTTCGGTGGAAAGCGCTGCTGGGGCAGCGGGAGCCGAGGCGCAGTGCGGAGTTGGAGCTGTGCGGGAGGGCAGCGCTGCGGCCGGGGGGGCGGCGGGCGGGGGGGCGGGGGGGCGCGGGGCCGCCGGAGCCGAGCGGGGCGGACAGCGCGGCTTCGACGCGTGTTTGTTTCCTAATCGAGTGCGCTGCGCCGCACGCTTGAAAATCGCCACATCGAACGCGGGTCGCTGCTGTTATTGTTACGGTTCGCGGGGGAAGCCGAGGAGGATCCGGAGAGATCTTTCGCTTCCGCGCTTGTCTATTTTTTTTTTTCTTCACAAATAAAGGGTAAATAAGCAGCTGCTTTTTGCGTCACACAACTTATGCAACATTTCATCTGACTTTTTTTTTTTTTTTTTTGTCTTTTCGCCTGCCTGTTGTTTTGCCATCGCCATGGCTATCAACTGCAACTTGCCCAGATGTGTCAGAGGAAATAAAGACATCAGCTGCTTTTAAAATAGGACGCGAAAGGTGGTGAAGTTTTTTTTTGTCGAGTCCCTCGTTTAAAAGAAAAGGTTGCGTTTAAAGAAAGATCCCTATCAGAAAGGAGAAACGGACGGGGCGAGCGTTCGGCGACTCATAGAACCGCTCGGCATTCGCGCGTGGCCGGCCGGGTCCTCGGGAGCGGCCGAAGCAAAGAAGCGCCGGGCCGGCGCAGAGTCCCGCCGTTCCGCTCCGCTCTCCGCGCTGACCCGCGCAGGCTGCAGCCGCCGGCTGCGCGCCGCGCAAAACCCACGCAGCCCCACGCGTGCGGCGCTCCCACGCTCCGCTCTCTTCGCTTCGTCCCGCTCCGCGCGGATATCACATGCGGGAATATTGCTTGCTAGAGGGGGACGCAAGCGGGGGTCGCGCCCGCTACCTGTGCCCGGGGCTCGCCGAGCTACGGCCGCCCCTCGGTGCGCGCACACGCAAACACAAACACGCACACAAACTCACACGCACGCACACACCTCCCCATCCCCCCGACCCACCCCCCCGCGGCCCCCGGCCCTACGGACGGCCGACAGCGCCCACTATAGGGCTCGGATCCCCTCGCAACCCCCCTCTCTCTCGGATCCCCCCCCTCCAGCCCCCGGCAGCGGCAGCAACTTCCAGCGCTCGCCACTGAACTTTTCCTCAACTCCTTCCCCACCTCCCGCCGGGCTCCCGCAGCCCCCACGCCGGCTCCGGCCCCGGCCCCGGCTCCGACCGCCGCAGCCCCCCGGCCCCCGCCG